>NC_061144.1:1600639-1909924 GCF_905220365.1 Vanessa cardui | reverse complement strand
TAAAATTTCATATGCGAAATAAAATAGAATTTGTTTAACTTTGCGTTTAAAATTCATCTCGTGCTCGTTGAAGTAACGCCGTGAGGATACCTGCATGTGCATTGGTATAGTCTGGTAAAGTAACCTCTTAACCTTCTCAACAAGGAATATTTGTCTTTCCTTAAATTTGATAATATTTTAGCTATATTCATTAATCTTAATAAAAGCATCAATAGATAATGGATGTAAAAGAATACAAGAATAAGATGTAATAAAACGTTGAGTTTATATTTATATTGCTTGCATACCTATTTATAAATGTAACAGTAAACGCCGGTACTTTTTGGCATATTTTTCATTCTGGCAGCAGCTTTAATTTCAATTCTATACTGTTTCATAACGACAAAACTTACCTTAAAAACTCTCTAGAATAAAAAAATATTGGGTGCTTATATTTATGCTATAAATTAGATTGATATTGTATATAAAAATTTGTTCATCTTGTCTATTTATTTGAATTGAACAGAAACTCAAAAATTACCCCAGAGATTTTTAGTCCGTGTTCACCTATAGATGGAGTGATTCATAAGGAATTAAACTCATTATTAAATAAGTGCATATCCGGGACGAGTATCTAGTTTTATTTTTTTATTTTACAGCCATGACTTCCAAGTATACTAATTACTTAATTTTATTATTATATTGACATTTATCATGTATCTGTTATGTGCCTTTTATTATACCTATATTTTAAATTCGTATTAAATGTAATTAAAAAAATGATAGATAATTTGTTACGATCCTCATTTACAAATAAAAACAAAAAACAAAACAATAAAGATAGATTAAAAATAAAGTTTTTAAGTCATATTATACACTTATAAAGTTATAAGCCAAAATGAATATAATGCGAATAATGCGAAGTAAATTAATTGTTGGTTTCTTTTTTATTATTATTGAAACTATAGGCTGAGGAACATATGTATCGAACGAAATATCATTTTATTCATTCAAAAAGTACCAACAACCTTGAGAACTAATATGTTATGCCCCTTGTGCCTGTAGTTACACTGGCTCACTCACCGTTAAAGCGGAATATAACATTACTAAGTCTTACTGAGTGGAGGTAGACTCGCACAAAGTCTTACCACCAAGTGACAAAATTAATAACATTAAATAACTTGGCATTTAATGAAAATCCTTTGTCACAAGAATTGTTAAAAAATCTATAAATTCTGAGCCATGTAAGCCGCGATCAAAGTGTTTTTTTCACATCTGGAATCCGTTTTACGTTATGAGGTTTTGTTTCCTGTCCTTCAAGGAAACGAAAAAAAAAACATACAACAAGAATTGCCTTGTTCAGGGTTCCGCAGTCATGGTCATAAAGCTTTTATTCGTTTTTTTATATAATACTAGTTGTTGCTCAGAACTTCGCTGGCACTTTTCAAATAGGTCATCAGATTTTAGATATAATAAAGTCATTCCATGGGGCTCTAATTAGCTTTATACCAAAAATCAAAATAGAAATCAAAATATTCTTCAATCAAGTAAGAGCTCATTTGAAATTTGTTAGACTGTTGAATTTAATGTAAAACTATCATCGGTTCGGAAAGTAGATTCTACCAAGAAGAACCAGTCTTGAACTCTTTCCACCATTTTAATTACTGATTATATCTGTAAAGTACAATTATTTTTATGTGTCCTGCCAAGAAATCAATAAATAATAAGTCCATATTCTTTTATCTTTCATATAATTTTGTATTGCATAATATACCTATTATCTAAATATTTATCGATGATTTTTTTATATGTGCTGAGTATTATAATAGTAACGAATACCCCAAGTAACGAGTGCCCCAAAGTTCAACGAGTTTGTTTCAGTGATAACAGACGGACAGACAGACAGAGTTCTTTATAAAATATTATTATTGGCAAAATTATTATTAAAAACTTATAGTAGATTACGTCTGATTTCATTTTTGCCAAATTCTTGTTGGTTTTTCTTCCTATGCTTTTTGGTACGGCATTCTGCATGCTCATCTACGTACCCATACATCAGATATTCTACCGCCAAAAAGTATTGCTTCGTATTTTTATGTGCGGTTCTGTGCTATGGTGCTGTGCAGTGCCACTAAAGGCACAAAATACGTCGTTATGTATTATAAGATGAATGCAGTGTGATGTAAGGAATGGTTAATATTTCTAGCCGAGGTCTGAAATATATGATTGTTGGTGGCAACTTATCATCAAATGGCCTATTTGACCGACATCTAACTTTTACTTAAAAAAGGAAGAAAAACATTGTAAGGAAATATAGATGTATAGGAAAACTAAAATTCTTGAACAATACTTGCATGTTTTGAATAATATTGCACTATTCCACATTTGTGTTCCTCGATCCGGAGTGGAATAGAAGGAAGCGAAAAAAAGAAAATAAAATACACAAATGTATATCAAAAATATTTTAAGTAAAAGACATTGAATCTAAGGTAATAATAATAATTTATTAGCCCTTCTTATTAGGCCGGCATGGTGAGGGTGACTAGTGCGGCTCATTCTGGCTGTGCGTACCAGTCGTCTTCGCGTTTGGACTCCACTTCTACTTACCATCAGGTGGAGTGGAGACATATGCCTAAACCGGATAATTAAAAAAAATAACATGAATTGTATTTTTTTAATATTTTAAGATAGTACCTTAAATATTATGTACCTAAAACATTTCGCCCTTTATAGTCATGCAAATTATAATGACGTAAAAAAAATATCAATTACAACAATAATGCATTATCACATATTAAAATTGAAAGCATATTTGTTTAATTATTATGATTAAATAATGACAAATTACATTGAATTTTAATACAACAAATTGACCATAGAAAGTATACTTAAATTTTAAAATAAGTAATAATGGTTCTAAAATCATCATCATCCTTATCCCTTATCCCAATTTCATTTGGGGTCGGCGCAGCATGTCTTCTCCTTCCATACTTCTCTGTCAGATGTCATCTCACAAGTAACACTCTTTCTAACCATATCGTCTTTCACACAATCCATCCATCGCTTCCTTGGTCGTCCTCTAACAATATATCCATCCACATCCATGCTCAATAATGGTACTAAAATATTGAGTATAAATAAAATTGTTGTTTGTAGAACTTTTAATTATTTAAATAGGAATATTTTTTTATTTTAAATATAATTAAAATTCCGGTAAGAGCTTACATGTTGACATGTAATATTGTATATTATATATCATTGCTACAAGATAAACATTAAATATTTCCGTTTATACTCAGTTTAGAATGTATTTTATGACTGCATTCAGAGAAATGGACATTCCTTAATAAAACCCAGTAAGGTTAAGGCTTGAGGAAAATCTTTCTCTGGTTCGTAAAGCATAAACAAATATTTATTGCATATAAGGATGCGCTTGGTTCCTTATGAAGGTACTATTATAATACTGTCTATTTTATTTAACACGCTGAGTATTTTGAAACATTTGTTTAAATTTAATTATCTAGATGTATTATGAACAGTCGGAGTATGAAAAGGTTCGTCACCTTACGATCTATTTTCGTGTGCTCAGTATGAGCGATAATCTGCTTTCGAGAATATATGACATTGACAGACATATTTTGACAATTCAGTAGAAGATATCATATCTAATTTGAATTTTCGCACGTGATATTGGCGAAATAATCTGTGCTCTCTTGGCACAAATAAAAGACATATTAAAAAAAAAAAGAAAAATTTAAATTTGTAATGACTAATTACGCCATGAAAAAGTTTTCATGTAGATATAAAACTAGGCATAGTCCAAATATGTTAAACTATTTTGAACCAAGTTATCATACTGTGTAAGTTTAATTCTATATGCAGAGGTCAGTTTAGTGCTTTAGTTTCAAAACGTACTAAGAGTTTACGATTTGATAAAGGAATGAACTTGAAAACTGACGAATGTTTTCTTACTCTGACTGTACAAAAAGGTTTTTATGCTATTAAACGATTTAAGAAACATTAATATTTTATACATCTCGATTGCACCACCAATCGGCAGCTAAGATTTTACGTACCTTATGATTTTAATTACACTGGCTCACTGATAATAATAAGTAGAATTTCCGACTTTCCTGATTGTTGGTATCCAGGCGGGTTTGTGCAAAACCTTACCACCAAGATTGATGATTATTGATATAACAACAACATCAATATTAGAACCGTGTGAAGCCGAGGCTATTTGCTGGTGTACAATTATATCTAGGATACAGGATTTGATTTCAGGAAGACATTAGCGCTTAGCATCGTGAATAATTTCTAGGTATGAATTCAAATCTAGGAGAACCAATCTCTAAACGTAAACACCTGATTATTTCGCGTTTTGTTAGGCTGCTCACACACACGCAACCAAGACGGTCGTTAATTGAGCATTTGTATTTAAGGTATTGTATAAAAGTAAATTAAAGTAACCACCTGTAAATTTCCCACTACTGGGCTAAGACCTCCTCTTCTATTGAGGAGAGGGTTTGGAACATATTCTACCACGCTGTTCCAATGCGGGTTGGTGGGATGACATGTGGCAGAATTTCGATGAAATTAGACACATGCAGGTTTCCTCACGATGTTTTCCTTCACCGCCGAGCACGAGACAAATTATAAACACAAATTAAGCACATATACATAGTGGTGCTTGCCTGGGCTTGAACCCGAAATCATCGAGTAAGATGCACGCGGTCTAACCACTGGGCCATCCTGTTTCAATATTTTGCAAAATTTTAAAGATTTGCTGACTTTTAATTTATAATTGAAGTCGTCTAAAAATAGATAACACCTCCGAATTGGGTCATTCTTTTATTGAAAGACGTAGCTAAAAAGAAGATCCAGATAGTTGGCATCAAGCAAGGACATTTGTGAAATAAGGGCAGATGCTAATGCGTTACCGGCCTTAATTTAGACCCTAGTCTAAGTATTAAGGATTGCTTATCCTGCTTATTAAAAAACTTCATATGTAAATATATGTATACACTTATAGGCCGGGAGATAATGACGGAAAATTCCAAGTTATTTGTATCAAGTATGACGACACTTCACGGTTTGAATTACATAACTAATGACGAGAAAATTACGGTCATCGCTGTTCGTTGAGGCGTAATCGCAGGATGATCTATCGAACCTTTCGGTTTAAGTGAGTTACCTTTCAATAGAAAGGAAAATAATTATATCTTATACAAATAAGAATGGTATTTATATTATAAATTAGGAGGAGGTTGTTGGGTATCTACACATGTACTTATGACCTTTTTATCAGTTGATGTTTGAAGTGAAAGAGAAGAAACATGCTCACAATCACATTTATAATCTTTCTTATCCTTTGCCCTTGTATGTGCACAAGTACTAAGGATAAGCTTATAAAACCAAGTTTCCGGCTTCGTAAAGTCAATAAATCTTTCTTGGTGCAAGGTATCTGTTTCTATAATAAAATTCCACAGAAATTTTTAACTTTGCCGTTTCATGAATTCTAATAATTTGTGAAAAATACTTTGCTAAAGAAGACATATTATTGAATAGAAGATTATACAGATTATAAAAAAGCCTGAAATTAATACTTGTTTTTCTGGCATTTGTTACATTTATAATTTAACTAACATGACTGTATTTTAAAATGTCGACAAAGAGTAACTACTGAGTTTCTCGCCGGATCTTCTCGGTAGAATATACTTTCAGAAACGATGGTAGCTTCACTGAATAGAGTTGTTATATGAAGATTCAAAAGTCCTGGTAAAAGCCTACTTGAATAAAGTATATTTTTATTTTGTCCCAAAATATTTATAGTCGGCGTAGCATCTCTTTTCCGTCTTCACAACTATCTCCTCACACAATCTACCGATGACTTCTTAGGTCATGTTTTTCCCCCTCATCCTTCGCTTGTGTTCATAATTCTTAGTTACATTTGTTTCAGGTGTCTTGTTAAATATGGTGATATTCAAGGGTTTCCTTTCACTTTTTATGTTATCAGCACTACTCCGAGCGCTCTCTACAATCTTCAATACTTTTTCATGATTTTATTTATTCTCGTTACTCCATATGACTATTTATTAGTAAAATCTGCGACCAGAGAAACGCGCGCGTAGTCGCGGGCTAATGTATAACTTAATATACATATATTATATAACTATTCGCATTTGGCTGATAGGCCTTTTATAAATATAAAAAATTGTGAAAAATGTCATCGGCTAGTATATCCTCTGCTTAACTTAAAACTAAAAGCGCATCCGACATATCGTAATGCATGTGTGTAAACAGCCTAAACCACAAAACGGGCCCTTGTTATCAATGACGTGAGCGCAATAAGGAAATAGGGCTGGTCAATTTGTGATGAGATTGCTCGCCGTTGATAGTGCGAATGAACGCAAAGATTGGCTTTGACCTTTCGATTGGTGAATCTAGCGAATGTGAGAATTTTAGTACTTATTTATAATGAGCTAAAATTGATCTTTACGTATACTTAAACCGTTTGGTCTGGATGGTATATTCTTCGTAGGATTACATTAATACATTTAATAAGTTCTGATGATAAATATAATGGAACACTGCAATTATATTATAATTCTCTTCGTGAACAGGTGGGTAGCTGTACCAGCGACCTTGTACGCGTTTGAATAAAAAAAAAAAACAATATATTGCAGCTTAAGTTACTCTTTATTGTATCAGTTATGTGCTAGTGAAAGTCCCATCAAAATCGGTCCAGTCGTTCCAGAGGTAAGCCGGAACGAACAGACAGACAAAAATTGTAAAAAATGTAATTTTGGTATATGTAACGTGTATATATACATATGCATTTATTAAAAAAAGGTCTATTTTAATGTTACAAACAGACACTTCAATTTTATTATATGTACAGATTATAAATATTACAAAATATTGTGTATATACGGTATTAGGCTACTTGCAGTAACCATTGATTGCTTTTGCCTAATTTGTGTTATTATAATCTTATTAAGCCTGCAATGTACACATGTCGCATTGAATTATCGATATAATATATGTATTATACCCAATATTAAAAATCGTGGTGATAAATTTTCATTCATTTCAGAGAGTCCTGGAGCTTAGCTATCTTAGGTCAAAATTTTCACAGACTTCATACTTTATGTAGAGGTGATATGCATATATCAACAACTGGTTTATTACAAATGTTGTACTTATATTTTGTAATTTGTATTGTTAAGCTACTTAGCATAGACTCAATATAAATAAATAAATAAATATTGGACATCACATAAATTACTCTGCTAAAGCACTTGTTTTATGGAAGATCAGAAGTAACGAAAGTATCACAAACACCCAGACCCAAAATGACATAGAAACTAATAAACCTTCTCCATCGACTCGGCCGGGAATCGAATCCGGGACCTCGGAGTGGCGTATCCATGAAAACCGGTGTACACACCACTCGACCACGGAGGTCGTCAAATATGTACATTGAGCATTTATTTAGATAAGTTAACGTGATTTGTGATGAGGTTCATTGAAGAAGTCATAGGTATGAATATTGAGTCAGTGGCTTACTATAAAATTAGTAAAAACAATGGCCAACGCAGCTAAAAAAGTTTACTCTTCAAAATCGAAGACCATCAGAATAAATACATCAGACAAAACCCTTAAGCTCAGCTTAGTTAGAGTTCCAATAGTTTATCATTATGATATTCGAAAATAGAATCAATTAATTCATATCGCGTTCGCACCTAACGGCTTTTACTAACCGCACACGGAGCACGCCTTGAAGAAACGATCTTGTCCAGGCTTTGCCTTTTAAATTTTAATATTCACAGTTAACAACGCACTCAAATTATTTTATCAAAATATACTTTATTCAAGTAGCGAAACATGAGGGGGCAAAGGATGACCAAATTAGTCATGGATGGATTGTGTGAGAGAGATGGATGTGGAGATGGAAAAGAGATGCTGCGCAAACTATAAATATTTTAGGACAAAATCAAAATATGCTTTATTCACGTAGGCTTTTACAAGCACTTTTGAATCGTCATTTAACAACTATATTAAGTGATGTTACCACAGGTTCGGAAAGTAGATTCCACCGAGAAGAAATCTCAAAAAAATAGTCTTATTCATCATTTAAAAATAGAGCCATGTTAGTTAAATACAATTATATATGTATGTAATATATCTATCCTACTTGAAAGTCAACAAGTATTATTTTCCAATACTTTTCAGTCCTCTGTATAATCTTGTATTGAGTAATATGCCTTCTCTACTAATGTATTGACCTATTAAATATAGTAACACTCTCATCGAGGTACTTACGAGCTTAATTTTATTCTCTTACAAACTATAAAATTTCACCTTGTCAGATGAATGCATAATATCTAGCTAATTAGCTTAGATAGTATATTACAGAAAAGCAATAGGTAGTCTATTTTTTATTAGGTTCTTCAACAATGTGTACACTGATTATAGTAATATAATATAACAAAAGTAAAATTATATTCTAAGTATCACAATTACTCAGAGAAGAACACAGCATGCACTAAAAGAAAACAATCAACATCTTAGCCTAATTTGAAAATTATTTAAATCTAAATTAACAGGAAATAATAAAAAACAATCTGCATAGATCAAGTCAGAACCGTCCAAATCCAGGGGCTCGGGTTATGGGAGGTCTACATAAGTGGACCATATTTAAAGTGGTCACGGTAGCATGGCCAAGAGATCTCATGTCACACGCAGAGACGGAGAGGCTACCGATGGTTTTTAGTGGGTATTCCAGTCTATTTACATACACTAGACATCATGGACATCAGCGATTCCCACACATATCCCACTTCATGTGAAAAAAACTCAAAGCCTGGAATAAAATGGCCCTGGATTTGGAAATTAAAGACAATGATTTTTTGTAAAAACGGGGTAGTACCTCAAAAGCAGGTTCAGGTTATTTAGTAGAGTATAGTCGGAACATGGCTTGCATCTGGATTGTTATAAAGTTTAAAAACTTGTTTGAACGTATAAATTAGAAACAAACAGATCGATTTAAAACAATCTAAGACTCTGAGACCGGAACAGTAATTTCAACTTTTAATTATTAATTTAATTTGTTCTTGACATCCAACCAAAATTTGATTTGAATATTCTTTTGTAAGTACTTTTGAATCGTCTAAATCTCTAACATATTTGAAACACAGAAACTATAACCTTCACCTTAGTCTAAAATCACAAATTTCCTTTAGTTTAGTTGAAGCATTGCGAGTATGATACATAAAGTCAGAAGTAAATTTTATCCGTGGGTTTCGGCTGTACATATTAAGGCGATCGTTTTATCCCCCATTCACACCTTGGGTATGAAACGATCGCCTCCTGGCTATTTCCATTTTAATTTTTTACAAAAAGTGTCCCAAAGGTCGAGAAAAAATGCATAAGTATGAAAGCTAGCGAGGACAAGTACGATCAGAGGGGCAGTGACAGACAACAGTGACGTCATACGAAATATAAACGGAAACGGACATTTTCAAAAACCGCATTTTCGGCAGTTAATTACAGAGTTTTAGATTTTTAATATACTTGTGATCTATCCTATAGGGAATTCTTTAAAATAAACACAAAAATAAAAATAACGTGTAATAATAACTTCCCTACTGTGTATAATAAAATAGATAAAAAAAACCCGCTGACTTCTTTCGCCGGTTCTTCTCAGGTCAGGGTATTTTCTTTTCCGAACCGGTGGTACTGTTTCATTTGACCATCAATAAGTAAGCGTAATGCTTTTATATTGAATAAAGGATTTTGAGTTTAAGTTTAGTTGAGTTTATGTTGTTCCCTGCTGGAAAACACAGGGAAACAAGGGAAACACTTAATGTTACCTAAAAGATGGCCTATACATGTAAGCTGTATTTGTTTGGCGTTTAAAACAACATGTACAATACAAATAAAGCCGTTTCCACACTGTTGTAAAGCAATAAATAACTAATTAATCTCATTTAAAATGCCCTTAAGTCACGAATAGTTAACTTCCGTGTGAGATTCGCAGATTACGAGGACCTTAACAGTTAGGGTTATAGTGGCTGATATCGGGGGTGAATGACCTCGCCCTCTGTCAATTGCATATAGAAATGATTGGAATAACTAAAAATATTTTTAATTAATTTTATTAATATTACAAAAAAGTTAAATGTATATAGACTAGTTCATTAATGGTCTACTTAAAACTCAGTACGTGCTAAAATGGTTTACAGAAAATCAGGAAGTTTTGCTTTTTTGTCGGGCTATGAAGAAACTAGGTGCAAGAATAAGAGTTGTAATTTTAGTTGCCTCTTACAGATTGTATGAGCTACAAGTTATGATAATTATTATTTTTAATTCATTCATTCAATTAAAATATCTTTTAAAAGACTCCAACATAGGATTTTGGTATTATTTTGTGTTACTTCTCGTTTTTCTGAGTATTTTTTAGATAGAACTCCATCATTTTAAACTGATTTCGATATAATTTTTTTTTGTATCGGGTTTCATAAAAAAAAATTAACTCTTTTTTCAATTCAAATTCCATATTTCATCTTCTCACTTCCTTAGAAACAATGAAGGTAGAAATATATACTATACTAAGATTGTAAATGCGAAAGTATCTCTGTCTGTCTGTTTTGCTTTCAAGCCAAACTACTGGATCGATTTAAATGAATTTTGGTAAACAAACAGTCTAGAGACTGAGAAACATTTACATGCTATAAAATAAAGAGGTCTTACATCGATGTAATATTTTAAGTTAATTCGTAAATAAATTCATATTTTCTAAGCAAGAGTTTTATGAGACATAAAAAATTAAGCATAATATCGACTCCATGTAATCTATATTCTAACAATATATTCCACACAAGGTCTACGAGTGCTCATTACAGTGTCCATATTGGTTCCGTAGTTATCTTAGTTCGTACACGACTCCTATCCTTAGCTGTTCAGACCTAAATACCTTTGGGAAATATAATTTAGACGAACTATCCCAATACTACACTTTCCTGTAACTAAACGCTGGTATGGTCCTTACTTTATCATATTCAAACAATTAAAGAAGGCTTTTACTAGACCTAAGGTTGTTACTTATTGGAATTGAGTATACGATTGTCATTCAACAAGATTGAGATCATTTTGAGGAAACCTGCACGTGTCTAATTTCATAGATATTCTGCCACATGTGTATTCCTCCTACCCATATTGGAACAGCGCGGTGGAATTAGTTCCGAACCATCTCCTCAAAGTCAGAGGAGGCCTTTGCCCAGCAGTGGGAAATTTACAGGCTGTTGTTGATGTTGTTGAGGTTGAGATTAATATTTGCTATTATATACAATATTCAAGTTCAAAAGTTCATTAGTTTTCTATGCTGTCTTGGGTCGGGGTTTTTGTGGTACCGTCGTTACTTCTGAGTTTCCATAACACAAGTGCTTTAGCTACTTACATTATCAGGATATAGAATGTTTACCTGACCAACAGCGTATTCCGGTGGATAGTCTGCATTGCTATCCTTTTTTCTTTTCTGTAAATCTTGTACGCAAAATTTATTGGTAGTCAGTACACTTGTTAAAACGTATTTCATGTAATTATGATTCAATTTTGTCTGTTTAGCGTTTCCTTACTAGTTCTAGATTTGACATCTCATAAGATTAGAAAAGAGATAAAGAGTTAAGAGTTGTTTCAATTGTTTTTGATGTAAAACGTTGTTAAACGATGTTTTTTTTTGTAAAACTTCTTCAGAATCGTTGAGATTTGAAACTCGATGTAACAAAAATATTTTTTATATATTATTATTAATAACGATATAATATTTTGAGCAAGGATGTGGATGGATATAGATATAGATGACCCAAGAAAAGTTTCATGGATTGTGTGAAAGACGATATGGTTGGAAAGAATGTTACTTGTGAGATGACGTCTGACAGAGAGGTATGGAAGGAGAAGACATGCATGCAAGACCCCAAATAGAATTGGGATAAGGGCAGGAGGACGATGATGGTGAACAATATGTATTAAAAGCTACCTAATGAGTTCTTGATCTTATTTAGTTTTCTTTTATACTACCTATACGAGTATACTGATGATCACCGCATAGTCCATATAATAGGCTCTACTCTGTCACATCCTTGTGACGTACTTTTAGATTTAGTCATAGACATTTTTACTACTTTTTATTCATTGTTTTATATTATATTTTATATATTTTGCACGAATTACCACCAAGATAATGGAAATAAGCTCAAAAGCATGGAAATCACGTCTATGTATAATAGAATTGTTAGAAGAATAAACAGCGCCATCTATGACCTATGACTGCAACTATGACGAGCTTTGTAAACTTACAAAAGGCACTTATATGTAACTTTATACTATTTATAAATCTGTCTAGAGGTCGTGTTAAATATATAGTGACCAACAATAACTTCGAGGTTTACACAATATACCAAAAATTTTCAGATTTGACGGAATAGTGGATTTTTATATTCTAATAATTTATAATTTCTATATTGATTTTATACTATTTTGTTCTATGCGCCTGCTAATAATTTCATAGCAATTACGTGCATAGCTTGCGTGCAAGGGTATGACCGTGAACGACATTTTGAAAATGAATATACTTTTTGGAGCTAGAGACTCTCTTCGGGATGTTTTTAACAAAGGAAAAATCTCACTCAACGATATTATGTATAGTCACATTAACATTGACCACTTTGATAAAATCAGTGATAATTAATCATTGAATGTTCACTAAGAGTTAGGATAAGCTTATAACACCATGTTTTTGACTCCGCAAAGTTAATGAATTCTTCTTGGGGCAAAGTAACCGTTTCTATAATAAAATTCCGCAGACATTTTTAACTCAAATCGTTTATAAAAAATATGCCTTTTTTACCAATGTAAAAAAGGCATATTTATTCTATACAAGATTTTGTAGATGATAAAAAAGCGTGGAGTTAATACCTGTTGACTTCCAAGCAGGATATATTAATTTAAATAATTGTATTTAACTAACTTGACGTTGTATTTTTTAAATGTTGAAAAAGAGTAACTACTGAGTTTCTTGCCGGTTCTTCTCAGTAGAATCTACTTTCCGAACCGGTAGCTTCACTTAATTGTAAAATGACGATTCAAAAGTGCTCGTAAAAGCCTATTTAAATAAAGTTTATTCCCACAATAATTTAAACACATAAGATGAGGATTCTTCAGATACTTTAAGTCAAAGTAAGAATGTGTAACTTAAACCCTAAAATCATTTCATTCCATTAAAAATTATGCACAGCTTTCGGTTAAATGAGTGTCTAAAACATAAGAACATCATCGCTTTGAATACAAAATGTGTATTTAACACAAAGTCAATGATATTAACAAATAATACAATAAATATTAATATAAGAGCTGAGATAGCCCAGTGGTAAGAACGTGGCCATCTTAACCGATGATTACGGGTTCAAACCCAGTCGAGCAACGCTGAATTTTCATGTGCTTAATTTGTGTTTATAATTCAGCTCGTACTCGGAGGTGAAGAAAAATCGTGAGGAAACCTGCATTTATTTAATTTCCTGCATTGGAACAGCGTGGTGTAATATGTTCCAAACCTTCTCCTCAAAGGGAGAGGAGGCCTTTAGCCCAGCAGTGGGAATATACAGGCTGTTGGTTTTTGTTGTGTTTGTTGTTTTCAGCTTGGTAGGTTATCAGGTGTTTGGCAAAAAAAATACTTGTGTTATGGAAAATCAGAAGTAACGACGGTAACACAAACACCCAGACCCAAGACAACATACAAAAGTAATGATAATCTACATCGACTCGGCCGGGGACCTCGGAGTGCCGAACCCATGAAAACACACACACCACTCGACCACGAAGGTCGTCAAAAATATCTAACATAATACACATGTTGCAGAATTTCTATGAAATTAAATAAATGCAGGTTTCCTCACGATGTTTTCCTTCACCGCTAAGCACAAGATAAATTATAAAGACAAATTAAGCACATGAAACAGCGGTACTGCACGGTGAATGCACGCGTTTTAACCACTGGGCCATCTCGACTCGCTGAAAACTAGTTAATCATATTTAAACACCCAAAAGAAATGTACGTTTAATTTTAAATAAGCTTTATTCACATAATTGTTTTTCTTCCAAGAAATCTTTTAAAAACTAAACATAACTAAGTATCCAGTCTCTGTACTTTGCGACGTCAGTAAACACGGTGTATGCTCTCGGGTCACAGATTGAGTCGTCTTGACGAGCCAAGCTGACGGATACGATACCTTTTACATACCAAGCTCCAGGAATGTCTGGTGTCAGGTAGTGCGATGTCGGTGTTTTTGAGTCACGAACGAAGACATGGAAACCTCCCCCACTGTCTCCATTGCATGCTGATGTACCTTTAATAGTAAGTTTTATGAAAGTAACAAGCAGTCCTATAGTTGGGCTAAGGCATCCTCTCTCTTTAAGAAGATTTGGAGCCTTTTTCACCATGCTGTTGGTGGATAGATATGTCGCAGAATTTCAATGTAATTAGACACGTGGGATTCCTTATGATGTTTTCCTTTACTACCGAGTACTAGAATATTTATAAACAGATTAAGCACCTAAAAATTCGGTGGTACTTACCTGGTGTTAAACACGTAATCATCAGTTACGATACACTCGTACACAAGTCAATTATCATCTTCAATAAAAATAAGAAACTTGTCAATATAATACCTGTACGATAAAAAAATACCATGTAAAAATACCTGTTTTCAGGTATTTTTACTCCATTATGGCATTTGAAAAACTTAAAATATAATTTACTCAAGTAGAATCATGAAAGCAATTTTGTATTCTCATTTTTCAGTGTTGAATAAAATTGTACAGCTGTTGTTTGAAAAGCAGATCATGTCGAGAAGAATCGGCAAAAAATTCTTAATGTCTTAAATTTTATTCTTTAATATAGTCTTCATGCCTTTTTTTAAATGTTTTTTTTTTTACATTCACTTTAATGTTTTATTATTACTTTGGGCTCTTACCATTGTTGTATCCAGCACAGAATTTTTTGCCGTTCAATATATTACTGTAGAAGATGGGATTGTATCTAATACAATCTATTTCAGGAACTAAAGGCATAGTTGCTTCTTGCAGTTTATTTGACAGATTATCCGACTTGTCGATACCCCACCCCACAACCTGTTTACATATATATTAAAGCAAAGATCAGACTGGTGAAGTAATATAACGGAATTTACTTTAAAGTCACAAGGCTCACCGTTCCAATAATGTTATATGATTCCATTTGATCATACGCCTTATCAAGCCACAAGCAAGCTGGTTGGACATAGTTGTTAAATATCGCCTCAGTGCCCAATTTTAGTAACGCAATATCATTGTTTAGAGTTTGGTACTCAAATTCGTCATGAATAATTACTTGGTATACCTGAAATACAGAACAACTGAAAGTAACATGATTGAAACGAAGTGCCTTTTGGTATATTACATTCATTAAACGAACAGCTCAATAAAATATGTTGGAAAAATAAATTAATAACCCTTCCATAAGGACAAGTATGGAGGACATTAGGGACTCTCTACTGAAAGACCGGGCATTTTGTTTTGGTAGTATAATGCGATTACTCGTCCCTAATAATGCAATATTTCTGTTTGGTAAAAAATACTTTTGTAAAATTAAAAATTCCACGGGATATTTACCTCTTTATCTTGAGTAGTCAATTCATTTCCAAGAAGACTATATTTCCCGAGTGTCACTCCAAGTATCTCTGGATTCAAAGACACTCCTTTGACCGTTGCACAATGAGCAGCTGTGAGATGGTAAAAATTTCAAGGTCATAAATAGTTTCATTTAACGTCATAAGTTTTTGGACTAAGAAGGTCTAATGTTGTCTTTTTTTGGTAATGTAGTCCTTAAAATAAGTCTTTATGCTTAAGATAATGGATAGAAAAAAATCAGTTGCATCCGTTGGCGACAGTAGTCAAGTTAAAGATTTACCATATAAAAGTCATTGCTGTTTGGTCTCTTGCAGCAAGTCTTCTTACCAATTCACGAATAATAAAAAAATTATGCATTTGAAAAGTGATTTGAAATATAAAACTGGGTAGAAATTACCTGTCAAAACTGAAAATTTTGAAATAAGGGTTCCACCGCAAATGTATTCAAGAGTACCCTTCTTGAGTTTGTATATAGCACTATGCCAAGGCCATTCCCCAGATTTTGATGCGGAACCACTAACCAGTAGTTCTGTATACTTGGAGTTTATTCTACGTCGTCCACAGAATTTATCAGGCGCTTGAGACCAAAATGGTTCAGTACCTAGTTGGTATTTTTCGAAGTATGACTGGAATATATACAAATATTAATTTAGATGCCTCAGTTTAATACTGTTTTTAGGATAATTATTAACTTCGGTAACATTACTAAAGTTTACTGTGGATTGTGGAGATTATCATAAGTGTTAAAAAGTCGAGCCACAAATCCAGATAAACAGTTGGTTTACAAGAGATTTCTATGTGTCTTTGGTCCCGCCCCAAAACTTGCCAGCCATATTGAATTAATGCCACATCGGATTGTTTCATAGAAGAGGAGACTGAAAGGAGTTTTTTTTTTTTTTAATTAAAAAATATTACACCAGGATGATCTGGTTTCAAAAAATAATCCTGCCAAATTAAAAATATGGCTTAATTTATATATGTATCAAGTTCAGATAGGTTATTACGTACCCTGTTAGGATTAAAGCAGTTTTCTTTGCCATTGATTTTCAAACTTATCACGTAAGGTGGATGATGAGGTCGTAATTTACCTTTAACGCTGAAGGTGAAATTTCTAGAATCTTCAAGTAAAATAAAGTTATATATATTATTAATGAGATCTTTGTCGCCTGTAAATCTTGCATTACCTGTAATAAAAGTTTCTTTAATTTACTATTACATAGTGTAAAAGTAAGTCGCTTGCCACTGTCTGTCCCTATAGAACGGGAGATGATAATGACAAAATATTTGGTCATTTGTATCAGTATGGCGGTTCTTCAGGGGTCTAATTACGTAAAGGCAAAAAGGAAAATGATGGTTATAGCGCTCGCACCGGCGCGCCGGTGCGGTGCGCGGTGCGGTTTCGCCAAACGATTTGTACCACCCTGAAACTTTTTAACAGTTCCCTGTATGATCATAAATAGAAGTCTGATAATGCCATATCTGTGGGAGGCGACGAATGTGAACAATATTTTTCAAAATCCTAACATTTAATTCGTAATTCGGATGATTTGTACCAGTATGGCACTAATTTTTCCTGTACAAAAAATTACTCCTTTGCAGTGGTATGGCGGCCATTGGGAACTCTCGGAAAAGTATGGCAAGGTGATTTTCGTGAATGGCTACTCGACGATGATTAGCTGTGCAAAAATTAGCCTGGTATAAATTAATGTATTCGCGTCGGTATGACGGACTGTATGCTCCACCCGAGAAGTATGGCATTAAGCCACCGCCTAAAAGTAAAAAAGTAAAGTAACAGCCTATAAATTTCCCACTGCTGGGCTAATGGCCTCCTCTCCCGTTAAGGAGAGGGCTTGGAACATATTCCACCACGCTGTTCCAATGAAATTAAGCACATATATATAGTGGTGCTTGCCTGGGTTTGAACCCGAAATCATCGGTTAAGATGCACGTGTTCTAAGCACTGGGCCATCTCGGCGCCACCTCCTACTTCTTTTTTTTTCGACTATCTGAAAATACAAGCATTTTTGTGGAACAAATCGTTATTTTTCCGATTAATGCTCACACGATTGGGCCGCCGGTGCGAGCGATATGATCATCATTTTCCTTTTCGCCTTTACGTAATTAGACCCCTGAAGAACCGCCATACTGGTACAAATGACCAAATATTTTGTGTCCTCATCTCCTGGTCTACTATGTATGCTTAGATCTTTCAAAATACCCAACGGGTTCTGATGCGTTTTTTTTTTAAATAGAGAGGGGGATTTAAGAGAAAAGTTTTTGTATTATAATACATGAATACTATAGTAAAGAAAAATTCTGTACTATACTTAGATTGAATGATTCGAGGTTCAGCTAGTATAGTATAATAAAAGTTTGAGTTTCCTGTTCATCCACAGTCGTCTTCAAACATGTTTATATGTTAATTACCTCACTTGTCTTAAATTGACCTTGAAAGTTTAAGCATTATAAAATCTAATTAAGGTATGAGAGATATGACTTTAAATCTGATGTAAATGGTAACACCACGTCATTTACTGACTATGCTATTTTGAAACAGCTTCTTTTCATTTATAACTATGTCTTACTTTCTTATAATTTTACTGTCGTAAAAAAATAGTAATAATAAAATAACTGTCACTTAGGTAGGTATTGATATTTGACAACATTGAAAATAGTAATTTTAATTTTTGACGAAGGTTTACATTCTAAGTTGGATGTGAAAGATGAAATATTGACAGATTTTTCCACCAATCCGCATCGGCTTTGTATACGAACGAAGCTTTCTCCTCAGACATTTTTAACTTTGCCGTTTCGTAAATTCAAAACGTTTATAAAAAATACATTGTTGCATTGTAAAAAAGGCGTATTACTCGATACAAGATTTTGTAGATGATAAAAAACCGTGGAATTAATACCTGTTGACTTCCACGCAGGATATATTAATTTAAATAATTGTATTAACTAACATAACTTTGTATTTTTTAAATGTTGAAAAGAGTAACTACTGAGTTTCATGCTGGTTCTTCTCGGTAGAATCAACTTTTCGAACCGGTGGTAGCTTCACTAATTGTTAATTGACGATCAAAAGTGCTTGTAAAAGCCCACTTGAATAAAGTTTATTTTGATTTTTGATTTTTGGTGGATTCACAAAATTAATAAAGCAACTTTTAAATTAAAACACGAATTTTACATACCTATGAATGCGATTGTTCCGACAGAGTCTAGTTTTACCTTTATTTCTGTTGTAGAATTTAATTTCTTATTAACAATGACTTTATAGCCATTACCTAATCCAAGATGAGATATTGATACAATTTTTCTATTGTTTTTGCAAAAATATTCTTCAAATTGTGGAAGTCCGTGGCTCTGTGTGCTATTAACTTCATTAAAACGTAACACAAACACAATAATTAAGAGTTTTAAATTAAATTTCAACATTTTCATTCATTAATAATAATTCGTACACATTCGTGTATAAGTGTACGACTTTATGATTGACAGTCTTTGTATGAAGTGATCAGATTGGTTCCTTGGAAAAAGATCTCTCAATTCACGGATTAATAAACTTGTTTTAATAAAAATATTGTTTTGTTTAGGTATAGAAGATAAAATATCGTGCCTTTTTTGTTTTTATTTACTAAATGATTTGTAAAAAATGTTATTTTGGTATATTTACCGTGTATAAATACATATGCATTGAGTAAAAAAGGGCTATTTTAATATTACAAACAGACACTCCAATTTTATTATATGTATAGATAACTTGATAGAGTTTTGATGCAAATTTACTTAGTAGGTGCCATCCTCATCCTTTGAGAAGAACATATTTCACCACGCTGTTCCAATGAGAGTTGGTGAAATACAGGTGTGGCAGAATTTCAATGAAATCAGACACATGTAGGTTTCCTCACGATATTTTCCTTACACCGCCGAGCACGAGCTGATAAACATAAATTAAGCACATGATTGTTCAGCGATGCTTTGGTAGTTTGAACTCGCAATCATCGGTTAAGATGAACGCGTTCTACCCCAGCCAGGCCAGTGCTATCTCGGATCTTGAATTAAGTACTATTAAATAAATAAATATTATACATAAATTCCTCTGATCCCAATGTGAGTAGCTAAAGCACTTGTGTTATGAAAAATCAGAAGTAACGGCGGTACCACAAACACACAGACCCAAAACAAAATAAAAAACTAATGAATTTTCTACATCGACTCGGCCGGGAATCGAACCCGGACCTCGGAGTGGCGTACCCTTGAAAACCGGTGTACACACTACTTGACCACGGAGGTCGTCATTACTAAAACGTCAATACTAATGCTACTTAATATATATAAATAACTGTTGTAAATAACGTACGGTACAGGTTTCTCGACGTAACCCACACTAAGATCGACGCCACATGACAGACGACGAATAAAAAATATTATAATAATTCTCAACATATGATTTGACCCTAAAATTAGTCATCGCGAAGACGTCACGACGTCAAGTCGTATCATTGTTTTCAATATGCGTACCTTGTAATTATTAATAATGTGTTTGAAATTAATTAAGTATAGTGTGTTTTTAACAATTCTGACTATATGTGTTACCGGTGTTAATAATACGCCATCTCACGCGTATAGGCCAGAGGAATTTGACGAGTATTTTTGTGAAAACAATACAGTGATCCAATCAAAATTTTTCGCAGGACTAAGTTCTGGATATAGAGTTATTATAAACAAACAATTAGAGGCGGCGACGGAGATCAAAGTGAAGTTAGATTCTGGTGCAACCATTATATTTGTAGGTTTATAGTATTTATATCCAATATTTGTTATTACTATTTATAAATATTAGATTATAATCTAATATGTCTCGACTTAGTCGTTTCGATTTATGTCGCGTTTTACGAGGACTTAACATGCCGTAAGTACCATGACTACCTGCAACATCATCGTTCCCTAGATTAGTTGACCCATGACCTACTGAGCTAAGTTGACCTTCTGATTAGATCAGTGGAATCATAAAAATCAATTTTTCCTTATTGTTTTTCCTTATCTTTAATTTTAAAATTCAAATAATTGTATTATGATAATGTATTTTCGTATTTGTTTTGTAACTATTTGGCATAGTTTTAATATATAATAATTATAATTTTCAGGGCGAGAGCGTATACAGTCCATCAAATGATGCAAAATTTACCGAAAGAGATCTTATCTCAAATATTTATGGTTTTGTAATACGTAAAGATGTGCCTAATTTTACATTCGTTGTAAAAGGAAGACACGCACCAGAACATCCACCTTATATACTAAGTCTTAGAATAGATGGAGAAGAAAATTGTATTAATCCTAATAGGGTAAGTAATTTTACCTTTTTTAAAATCTAACTTGATCTACTTCAATTCAAAAATGAATTGTTTTATATTTTTTTCAATAACATGGACCCAATTTACCTTCAAGAATGAAAATATATCAAATTATATGGTACTATTTTTGACATTGGAAACAAAATGAAAAATATTGATATTTATTCCAATAAATTGTGATTTCTTGTTTTAATAAACATGTATAATAATAACAATAACAACAACAGCATAAATATTTCACACTGTTGGGCTAAGGCCTATGACGAGAAGGTAAATAGCATATTCCACCACGCTTCTCCTATGCGGTTTGGTGGAATACACATTTGGCAGAATGTCTATGAAATTAGAAGGGTGCTGATTTCATCACGATGTTTTCCTTCACCGCCGAGCACGCGATGAATTATAAACAAAAATTAAGCACATGATCATTCAATGATGCTTACTTGGGTTTAAACCCGCAATCGTCGGCTAAGATGCACGCGTTCTTACCACTGGGCCATCTCGGCTGTATAATAACATCTGTATATTATAAATTACAGACATATTTTGGAAACAGACGTCTAGACATTGATCCATTTTGGTCAGAAGCTCCTGACAAGTTTTGTGGCAGACGGAAGATCAATAGGGAACATACTGAATTGATTGTCAGTGGTTCTGCTTCGAAGGGAGGCAACTGGCCTTGGCATGCAGCTATATACAGAATTCACAGACTAAGTTTGCAGTACATCTGTGGAGGGTCTCTGATATCAAAACTTCTCATTCTAACAGGTATAACAATGGTATACAAATGGTACTTAGTACCTTGTCTTATTGTCACTTATTAAATGAAATTTGAAATGATTGCAAAATTATTCGTGTGTGTTATATGTGTGTGTTATTGTGTGTTATATTTACATATAAGAGCCGAGATGGCCAAGTTGTAAGAACGCGTGGATCTTAACCGATGGTTTTGGGTTCA
Organism: Vanessa cardui; assembly: GCF_905220365.1. Lineage (NCBI taxonomy): Eukaryota > Metazoa > Arthropoda > Insecta > Lepidoptera > Nymphalidae > Vanessa > Vanessa cardui. The sequence goes on along the minus strand of NC_061144.1, from coordinate 1,887,904 downwards.
AACTTCAAACCCAGGCAAGCACCACTGAACATTCATGTGCTTAATGTGTATTTATAATTCATCTCGTGCTCGGCGGTGAAGGAAATCATCGTGAGAAAACATGCATGTGTCTAACTTAATCGAAATTCTGCCACATGTGCATTCCACCAAACCGCATAGGAACAGCGCGGAATATGTCCCAAACAATCTCCTTAATGGGAGAGGCCTTAGCCCAGCAGTGGGAAATTTACAGGCTGTTACTTTACTTTAGTATATTAAAAATCAAAGAGACATATACAGTAAACATGATAAGCATTTGACTTGAGAGGAGAGAAGTCCTTTGGTCAGTTTTAGGTCTTTAACTTTATGTTACTGTACTGCTTCCTTCCTTGTTTATTTTGACATAGCTGCACATTGTGTCACAATCAACGAAGCACCAGTAAATCATGAATCTCTTGGAGTTGTTCTTGGAAAAACGTCTCTCCTCACCAATGAAATAACTAGTCAAGAAAGAAAGGTTCGTGTCATTATTTCTCATTAAATAATACAGTCAAAGATAAATTGTTATTGTGAAAAAAAAAAAAACTATAGTAACAATCCTCTCGTTACATTTTGCTGGATATCTTACGAATTGAAAAAGGGTTGACGGCATCATCAGCCGCCTGTTTTTGTCCACTGCTGGATATAGGCCTCTCCAAGCGCACGCCACTATGGTCTTTCTCCGGCTACTCGCATCCAGCTCCTGCCTGCCGCCTTGCGTATATCGTCACTCCTTAGTACAATACTACTTAGTACAATTACAATTTCTATGAAATTAGACACATGCAGGTGTTTTCCTTCACGCCGTTACCTCACGATGTTTTCACCGAGCACGAGAATTACAAACACAAATGAAGCACATGAACTATCACTGTGCTTGCCTGGGTTTGAACCCGTAATTGGGCCATGTCGGCTCTCAATTTTAACCTATTTTGCATTTCGTTATTACATTTCACATAAAATTCCAGGTTTACCAAGTTATCGTTCACGATGACTTTAAAAAGAAAACTTTGGACAATGACATAGCTTTACTAAAATTGAGTGCTGAGGTATCATTCACTAATTACGTTCAGCCAGCCTGCGTGTGGCTTGACGCTGTGTACGATCAACTGGATTCTTATGAAATAACAGGAACGGTAAGCGTTTATTGTAAAAGTTTTTTAACTTAATATAAAACCTCATTGGTCGAATGTGTGTTCACCGGTTTTCATTTTCCCACTCCGAGGTCCCGTTAGTTTTCTATGTTGTTTTTGGTCTAGATGTTTGTGGTACCGTCGTTACTTCTGATTTTCCTATTTTGGTTTAGCTACTTACATTGGGATCAGAGTATGTATATTGTAATGTTGACTCAAATTTATAAAAAAAAAAAAAAAAAAATTGAATTTTGTATCGCAAGTCGTTCCAATTATAAGATCGATGATCTTAACTTGATTGAAATCAAATAGCTCATTACATCAGTAATAAGTAATGTTATACATTTCTTTTAACCCAGAATTTCTTCGCCAAAAAACACTATGGAAAAATTGTTCGTCTGACGTCAAGACTGAAAACTCTATACTTCTTCGTTATTCAGGTCGTGGGATGGGGTATTGACCAATCAGATTCTTTATCGAATGACCTTCATGAAGCAACGATACCAACAGTCCCAACTTTGACTTGCGTTTTATACGATCCTGTTTTCTACAGCAACATATTGAATGAGAAAAAATTCTGCGCTGGAAATGCCAACGGTGAGTTCAATTCTTAGTGGATCTGATTATCTACTGCTAATAATGGTCTTATTGTTTCATTTTTATATTTATAAATACACTAACAAAATTAACTATATAGTACGACACAACTTAGATGTAGCATCGGCAAAATTCGTAAATCCGATCACATCCGAATTAAGTATACTATCTCAAATTATCAATATTTATTTCTCATGTGTATATGATCTTTACACAAACGTAATAACTTGTAATATCATTGACCTCATATGTTTGACACGCCGATTTACATGCACTTGCTTTCTCGGGTTGAACTGACGCGATGATCTATAGCGATGAATAGCGTCGAATGGCGCGATAGGAAGCTATTTCTATTAGTTGTTTAAACCGGCAGTAATCGGCTTTATTAAATTTGCCTTGCCTTGATACTACATCTAAGTTGTGTCGTACTATACCATTTTATTCTTGCGCTTTACTTTTTAATTATTCAAAAACGAAAGAGGTTTTATATATTGGCGAAAAATTGATTTTCTGCAAGCGTCTTCGCCTTAAAAAGTAACTTCGTTTGTTTTATAATAAACTTTTATTCGTAAATTATTTCGAATGTATATTAAATTAGTTGTTGCCCGCGGCTTCGCTTTAGAGGTTTAGTTGTCATGTGTTGGGAAAAAAGTAGCTTATGTCCTTCCTTGTAGGTCAAATTTGCTTCACATTAAATTTCATCAAACTCGGACAGACGGACAGAGTTACTTTCACATTTATAATACTAATATAGATTTAAAATATCATTGAATCAATATTTTTCTCATTCAGGTACTGCAGCCTGTAACGGAGACAGTGGCGGAGGCTATGTCGTCTTCGTTAGTGACACTAAGGACCCCTCCTATAAAATTGACTACCAGACCGGAGCATGGTACGTGAAGGGCATCGTATCAGTCACCTTAGCCAGAAAAGATTCATCAATATGTGAACCAAACGCGTACACCGTTTACACAGATGTAGCTAAATACAGGGATTGGATCCTGAAATATATGTAATATACATATTGTATAAATATTTTTACGTACAGTTTTTTTTATTTCCTTTTTTAAACATTTGACAGGCATCATACTTTACATTTTATACGCAAAATGTTATATCTGTATCTATATTATGTTATACTATAAACATGAAAGTAACACTGTCTGTCACACTTTCAAGACCAAACCTCTGAATCGAATTTGATGAAATTTTGTATGAAGCAAACTTTAATTTCAAGAAAGGACATAAGTAATTTTTTTGCCTGACACATGACAACAACCGAAAACGTAAGCGAAGCCGCGCCGACTACTAGTAATGTTATAATTTTCTATAATATACGTTAGTGCTGTTGTTTGGTTCTCTTATGACATATTATTAAATATAATTATTGGTTTTCGGATTACTGGAAGAACCAAACCCAACCATACGCTAAAAAGTGCATACAAGCACCCGTCTGGGTAGGGACACCTCATCAGGTGTTCTACCGCTAAACAACAGTACTAGGTATTGTTGTGTTCCGATTTGAAGGCTGAGTGAGCCAGTGTAACTAAAAGCACAAGGGATATAACATTCCCAAGATGATTAGTCATTCTAAATAAGTGTCTTAAATACTGTCTTACTTTAAGGTTACTGATGATTGCTATACTGTATAAAAATCTGCATTTTAATTTAAATAAAAAATATATAAATAACAATAAATATATAAAATAAAACAATCAAAGATACAAGATAATTAACAAAAAAGGAGTAATGACAACCGGTTTGGTATGACGATACTAAGGCATAATCTTCAAAAAATTATTTTTGATCATTTGAAAGAATATCAAATTCACTTATTTTGACTCATAGTTATACTGTCTTGAAATATTTTCAACGAACAGTTTTGATGAGATATCTTTTTGAAGCAGCCTGTAGTCCCCGACGCAAAAACAACAGGGTGTTATAAGTTTGACGTGTCTGTGTAAATGTGTATGTGTCTGTCTGTGGCATCGTAGCTCCCAAACGAATGATCCGATTTTTAAGCGGTTTTTTTGTTTGAAAGATATATCAGTCGAGAGTGTTAAGAACACGCTATGTTTGGTGGAAATCGGTTCAGGTCTTCAAGGTCATCAGGGAGTTTGTTAGTTGTAATAAGATTGTTACACGCTCAGTTTGCTTGTAAGCATATGTGGGATCTGACATTCGAAACACTAATGTCTTCTGGAACCACTGAGCTAGTCTGCTACTAGCTCAGTGGAGATAGGAGACGTAACCGTGCACTGCCTTTTAGTAAACCCTTCCAGTTTGGGTTCGTTGGATTTGTTTTAACTAGTTATCTTTATGTTTCTAATTGACGAGGATCTGATGCTAGAAATCTGGAACATCTGAGCTGGCCTGATGATAGAGCTCGAAGGTAGGAGACGTAACTCTGCTCTACCTTTTAGTAAACGCATCAAGTTTGGGCTCATTGACTTTGTCTTATTTATAGTTGGGGGTTTCTATTTATTTTTAATTTTAAATACTCTTATTGTAAAAAGAGAATCCTTATGTATACATAATATGCTCTATTCCAGCGACAATGATTTTGTTTTAAAAACATAAGTATTATATAAAATACATTTGCAAATACAAATTTAATACAAGTGAAGTAAATGAATACTATGATAAAAATAAATATCTACATGAAATTATATAATGACTGACTGGCATTAAGAACCGTCGAAGCCTGTCTCACAGTTGGTAACAGTTGGTAAACATGTGGTGGATGTATTGTCTGCGATTAAGAGGAAGAGGAGAAAGAAGATGCAAAAAAATATTAAAATGGTCATTACACACTCCATTATATCGTTCTTCGTCACGCATTTTAAAATCTGGACCGATAATTATTGTTTAAATATTGACAAATATCCATTGTTTAATATTTTTTATAAATTGGAAACAAAAAATTGATTTAATTTTATACTTTTTTTACACAAGTCTCATATACTTATAAGATACTTGTAATATTTGTATTTCTTTATATCGAAAAAATGTAACAGGAAAACATAATTAGTTATCAGTTAAATTTTACTCTCAATTTGATATCTTGTAACAACAATATTATTTTGATTATAATTGACATTTAAATAAAATTAATCATATTTATTGACCTCAGAGGTTAAATCTGTGTATTTATATGAGCAAAAAATACTCGCAATTGTTCGGAATTCATTCTAAATAATTTAAATTAAATACTAAGACAATAATACAACAATGACATACTGTAAATTTACCACAGCTGGGCTAAGGCCTCCTCTCCCTTTGAGGAGAAGGTTTAGTACATTTTCCACCACACTGTTCCAATGCGGGTTATTGGAATACACATGTGGTAGAATTTTTATGAAACTTGCCAAGAACGAGAAGAATTATAACTACGAATTAAGCACAAGTGGTGCTTGTCTGAGTTTGAATCCGTAATCATCGGATGAGATGCATGCGTTTCTAATATTTTTTAACCTTGTGCATTAAATCTTATTTATTAGACTTAAAATTAGACTAATTTATGAATTGTAATAATAGTCATAACTCATAATCAAAAAAAAATAATGGTAGAGCTCTACAGTAAAATAACTGTAGACCAGCTTGAAGGGTGAGTAAGCCAAAGTAATTACGAGTACAACGGACATAATAATAAAATTTTAACAAAAAGAAAAACCGACTTCAAACAAAACACTATTTTAAAACAAATGAATATGCACGAAAAAGTAATAAAAATAATTGCGTATTCAACATATTTTTAGAGTCTTCCTAAGTTAAATGAAATGAAAAATATTAGACTACTTAAAAGTCGATTAACGATTATATCATGTAGTTATAGTTATTGGTATATTTAGAGCCGGTGTCAGCCACGGTGCTCTTGCCCCAACAATCAAAAGAAAGAAGCGATACGAGCCCCTTGATTGATCCAGTATATTATTGTGTAAAAGGTAATTTGTAAAAAACATATTTGTTAAAGTATTCTCGTATTGTTTTTTGATAGATATACTGTAGGGTTTTATTGGCTGACACCGACTCCAAATATAACAATAATTATAACTACATGATATAATCGTTAATCGACTTTTAAGTAGTCTAATATTTTTCATTTCATTTAACTTAGGAAGACTCTAAAAATATGTTGAATACGCAATTATTTTTATTACTTTTTCGTGCATATTCATTTGTTTTAAAATAGTGTTTTGTTTGAAGTCGGTTTTTCTTTTTGTTAAAATTTTATTTATTTTTTGATTTTAAGTGAAGCTGATGTTGACTAACTAATTTTTTTTAATATGGATAGATTAAGTGTTCCGTTTATATGAGTCAGAAACTACTTCGAGGACAATTTCAAAGGAAACTTGCGAATAAAGCAAAAATAGACTTTCGAAAATGCGGATTTAATACGTCACGCGTCGTAAACTACAAGGATCCCTCGAAAGAGCTGTAATCGAACTCAGCAAAAAAACTTTGAAAAAGACCAACTATATTTCGTACATCATATGACATCACATCACATACACAAAATTTGATTAAAGATAGTAAGAAATTCTGCCCCATATCGCACCCTAACTGCGAGCCGTATAGAAGTTCCATCACTACATAGTATAAAACAAAGTCGCTTTCTCTGTCCCTATATCTTTAAATCTACGGAACGAATTTTTTTAAAAGATAGTGTGATTCAAGGGGAAGATTTGTGTATATAATACATGAACAATATAGTAAAGAAACACCGATAATTTTAGAAGTTTGCGATGTGATGTCGTATATAAACAAATTCTGTAGTATATTTAGTATCAGTATTGCACCCGTGCGAAGCCGGGGTGGGTAGCTAGTTGATTATAATATTCAACTATGATAATTACATAAACATAACCACACTACGGAAGGTGACTCAAATATCCAAATAACCTATAAATAAAAGATTCGACCGAGTATCGCTAACGTGCTCCTCAGAATTGTTCCGTTCCCTTCCGTTCCGTTACTTTGTCATGGATCCTGTGCTCAGAACCTTACCAAACTTTCACCAAATTACCCTTGAAGTATATATTTTATAATAAAAAAAGAATTATCAAAATTGGTTAACGTGATTTTCAGTTATTCACCTATTTGTCGCGCATATACATAATGCAAATTTAAGACTTATGTCGTTTTCACATGGATACCATCATCGGAAAAAAAAATAAAAAAAATGGGACCCCACGGGAAGCACTACCTTTCAAACAAAAAAAAATTATCAAAATCGGCCCACCCAGTGAAAAGTTATGAGGTAACAAACATAAAAAAAAAAAAAAAAAATACAGACGAATTGATAACCTCCTCCTTTTGGAAGTCGGTTGAAAAGCCTTCCAATTTTGAAAACGCATTAGAATGTTGATCATTTATCATCAAGGGGACTGTTAAAACCTCCGCAGATCTTGTTAACAACGTATGGATGAAACTTTTACCTGCGTCTTCTATTATGTTAAACGAGCAGGAGGCTCACCTGATGGAAGGTGATCACCACCTCCCATGGACATCTGAAACACCGGGGGCTTGCAGGTGCGTTGTCAGCCTTTAAACAAGGATTACGCTTTTTTTTAGGGTTCCCAGATCGTATCGGTTCGGAAAAACCGCCGGCGAAATTCTAGTAGTCCGATAAAGAAATGATAAGGGAAAGTAGGTGTAGAAAAAGTTCATTAATTTTCTATGTTGACTTAGGTCTGGGTGTAAGTGGTACCGTTGTTACTTCTGATTTTCTATCAAGTGCTTTAGCTACTTACATTGGGAATAGAGTAATGTATGTTATGTTGTCCAATATTCATTAATTATAGTTAAATTTTGATAATAGTTCAATAATATATTGCTGAATTAATTTTTTTAAACTGAGACCCAATAAAATGATATAAGCTTCCAATATACGATTGGCTCATAAATTTAGTAATCGCGAAGACGTCGTGACATTAACTCGTCTTATTTGTTGACAGTATGCGCAGCTAAGCATATAATTGATAACAATGTGTGCCAAGTCACTGAAGTATATTGCGCTTTTAACAATGTGTGTGACGGGTGTTAGCAATACTGATTGGCAAGCAATGAAACATAAGAAGTATTTTTGTGAGAACAATACAGAAATTCATTCGACGTTTTACCCTGGACTAGATTACGGGTACAAAGTTATTATAGATAAAGAATTAGAAGCGGCAACCGAGATTAAAGTGAAATTAGACTCTGCGGGCTCTATTGTTTTTGTAAGTCTATGACATATTGATTTATATGAAAATTATCTGTATGTGAACAAAAAGGAATTAAAAATAAACATACGTGAATTAATTTATTTGGACAGTAGTAATATTAAGTGTTACTACTAATCTCGCTAATCAAGCTTTTATTGTATATACGTAATACAATATTATCTCTTAGGACTTACCAGTGATCAATTCTTTTCATGATTCTTTCAATTAATTTAAACTTTATTTATTTAAATGGAATATTTATTTTCCTAAAGTGAGTGTGTAAAGAATAATTATAACTAAATAAAATCGAATTATAATTTTTAATTAATTACCATAATAATTCCTTACTAGTGATATTATTCTATCAATATTATTATAAATGCACATTTTTATAATTGAAATTTTATTAATTTTATAATCCTTATCATGATCATTGATTTGGAAAGTCCATTCAATAGTCTCGCAAATTATGATATAATAACACATGAACACCGCTAAATCGTCGGTTAATCCAGAATTATTCGACATAATACGGACGAATCGAACAAAATCTAAATTATTAACACTAGTTCACATAATCTTCTTTCATTAATTTCATTTATTTACAAAAGACTTCCATTGAAGCCTTATTACCTAAGGTATCAAATATTTAAAATTGGAACGTAATATTGTGAAGATAATTGGACAGCGAGCTCTCGAATAAATTATGAGTAATCAATGAATCACATACTCGTATACCTTTAACATAAATCCTTTTACTATAATTCACCATTTTCCTTGAGTTTGCCATATATTTAATACATTTAGACTTCCTAATTTTTTTCCTTATTAGCCATCAAATCCTATATAATAATACAGACTGTTTTCCCCGTCGTTTCGGGTTTTACCCAGACCTAGTTGGGAATTTCGATATCTGATAACCTTTGACATTGATGTCACTATAAGTCACTAAAATATGTTACAACAAACTAAGATGAAATACCTCACCGTGCCTGACGGATAGAGAGGTCTTCGAATCCCTTTTCGAGCGCTTAGTTTCGGACTAAGCGATCGACATCTGATCGAGAAGATAGGGAGGCGTTATATATGTATAGGCAGATGTTTCCTTTAATCTCGGGGAAGCGAGGTAGAAAGGTCGACGTTTCCATACTATTATCGTCCAATCGATGGGTTTCTATGGGGCCCGAGTTGAGTCACAAAAACTGCATAACAACTGCAGGACTAAGATCGAAAGATCGCAGCAGATAATGGTCATCCGCATAGTCAAATCACATCAAAATAGACTTTATTCTTGAGCTTTTACAAGCACTTTTGAATCGTCAATTAACAACTACATATATTAAATGAAGCTACCACCAGTTCGGAAAGTAGATTGTACCGAGAACAACCAGAAAGAAAATCAGTAGTTACGATTTTAAAACATTTAAAAATACAAAGTCATGTTAATTTAATACCGTTATAAATGTATGTAATATATCCTGCCTGGAAGTCAACATGTATTTCACGCTTGTCTATGTGTCAGGATATATGAAGATAGAAAGGGAGGATAACGCACGATATCCTAAAAGGCGGCGGCTGTCCCTTTTCGGAAAATTTGTTGGTAATGGATGCCGGTTGAAACGGCATAAGGGCGCTGTTCTTCTGTTCTCTTCTGTTTGCGCTCAAGATCTTCAAGGGGCTCGACCGATTTTAATATAAGTACTTAATTATAATTTTCAGGGAAAAAGTATACGCAGTCCATCAGAGAAAAAGAAATCGAAAAAAATCAAAGCAAAATTTACAGAAAAAGACCTTAATTCTAATATTTTCGGTTTTGTGTTGCGAAAAGATGTGTCTAAAATTAAATTTGCGGTACAAGGAAGGCAGGCACCAGCACATCCCCCTTATGTACTAAGTATTAAAATCGATGGAGAAGAAAATTGTATTAATCCTAATAGGGTGAGTAATTTTTACCACTTTTGATTCAAATATATTATTTGACTAAAATATGAGAGACGAATTATTCTTAAGGGCAAATTTAGACGTATCTTTTCCATTTGAATTAGAAAAAAATAAAAAGAAACTTTGGATTTACGCATTTCATGCCATTCGATAACTGTTTGAATTTGTGATTAATGTATTTATATATTAGACTAAACTCAATTTCCAACTTATTTTCACTTTAATTTTACTTCTAAAATCATCTCATAACAGTTTCATCGACGTTCCAAATTTGTACAAATCCATTGTGAATGTCATAGATTAACCACGCTCTCGACCAACAATATCGCTACAACTTACTCTCAAAAGTCTTTTTTTTTTGGCTTTTCTCCTGTTTTGCTTGGAGTACTTCTTGCATTTCTCAAGAATTCATAAAGGAATATTTGAATTAATGATATAAATTTTTATGTATTTCGATTTATGAAATTTGGTTAAATTTTAAGGTTTTACTTTATAAATTTTGTCTAATAAATGATATTAAAATTACAGACTTATTTTGGAAATAAAGAACTAGAGATTGATAAATTTTGGCCTGAAGCACCCGATGAATTTTGTGGCAGGAGGAAGGTCAACAGAGCATCTACCGAATTGATTGTCAGCGGTACCACTTCGAAAAGCGGTTACTGGCCTTGGCATGCCGCTATTTACAGAAACCATAGACTAAGTATGCAGTATATCTGTGGAGGGACTCTGATATCAAAACTTCTGGTTTTAACAGGTATTATATATAACCTTAAACCTACATGTACGATCACTTTTAAAAATATATATTTACAAGCTGTGCCCGCAACCTTGTACGCGTTTGAATTAAACAAAAGAAATGAAGCCTAATTAAGCCTTTTTATGTCAATTATCTGCCAGTGAAAGTCACGTTAAAATCGCTCCAGAGATTAGCCGGAATAAAAAGACAGACAGACAAAAATAGTAAAAATGTTGTTTTGGTATATGTACCGTGTATACATACATATGCATTGAATAAAAAAGGGAATAAAAAAGGGAAAATATTACAAACAGGCACTCCAATTTTATTATATGTATAGATTTAGTTACATAGAATTAAAATATAAGGAGATATTCATTTTAAATACGTACCTATACTAGACGTCGACCAAATAATAGGGGTCATTTCGTATTTATCGAATAAGGCAAAGGTTCTGGTAAAACCTATACCAATCAGACAGAATTCTGTTACGTACACAATATTATGTATTCAAGAAAATCTATTGAGGCGAATAAGCTCTAAAAGTTCCAAACATTTTAATTAACAGGCGGGAATTCCTTCGCCTATATGTAGGTCATTTACTTACAAATACTTTACTTTTTCCTTATTTGTTAATTTCGACACAGCTGCACATTGTGTAACAATCAACGCAGAACCAGTAAATCATGAATCACTTGGAGTTGTTTTCGGGAAAACATCTCTTCTCACCAATGAGATGACTAGTCAAGAGAGAAGGGTTTGTGTTATTCTTCTTTTAAATTTGTAAATATGGTATGTAAATGTCAATTTCTGCTAACATTGGAAGTTAACTTTAAAATAAAGCATTTCTGTAATGTCATTTTATAACTATACCACCATATCAAGAAATGCGCAAGAAACTTGTTTAGTTAATTCTTCAATAACCAGATTTACAAATATGTTAGTATTCATATAATTGTTCTTATTATCTTATGTTAGAAAACGGGCCTAAATGATTAATTTTATCTTGAATATTTCTTATTTAAATATATTTAAACGTAAATCATGAAAATAAGGTACATCGCTTATATATGTATATAAAAAACAAAAGAGGTCCTAAAATTGAACCCTGTGGGTGAAGTGGTCACCATCACCCATAGACAATGACACTGAAAGAAATATACTATTCCTTACATTGTCACTGTGCCCCCAACTTTGGGAACTAAGATGCTATGTCCCTTGTGCCTGTAGTTACACTGGCTCACACATACATCAAACCGGAACACAACAATACTGAGTACAGTTGTTTGGCGGTAGAATAACTGAAAAGTGGGTGGTACCTACCCAGACGGGCTTAAAAATCAGAGAAAGAAGATACAGTCATTCTTATGGTATTAACTAACTTTCATAAAATTCCAGGTTTACCGAGTTATCGTTCACGATGACTTTAAAAAGAGAACATTGGACAATGACATAGCTTTATTAAAATTAAGTACTGAGGCTATATTCAATAACTACGTTCAGCCAGCTTGTGTGTGGGTTGACGATGCATACGATCAACTGGATACTTATCAAGTAACAGGAACGGTAAGCCTTTATTAAAAACTTAAACATTCAAACGCAACTCTTTTCAATTATAGAATCTATAATCTTTTCTTAATTGAATTCAAGTATTCCATAACTATAAATTTTCTATAATTGCTCAAAGTGTTTCCGCAAAATGACTCACCGTAGGAAATTTATTTAACGTCAAAACAACATTGTCATTGATTAAACTTATTAAAAGTCATCACTTGAACCGAGATGGGTCAATAGTTAGAACGCGTATATCTTAACCGATTATTGCGGATTCAAACTCAGGCAAGCACCACTGAATATTCATGACCTTAATTTGCATTTATAATTTATTACGTGCTCGGCGCTGAAGGAAAACATCGTGAGGAAACCTGCATGTGTCTTATTTCATAGAAATTGTGGCACATGTGTATTCCACCAAGATGCATTGGAACAGCGTGGTGGAATAATTTCCAAACCTTCTCCTCATATTGTGGGAAGGCCAGAGCCCAGCAGTGGGAAATTGACAGGCTGTTGTTGTTTTGTTATTCAGGTTGTAGGATGGGGTATTGACCAATCGAATTCACTGGCGAATGACCTTCATGAAGCAACAATACCCATAGTATCAACACTAACCTGCTTTATTTATAATCCTGTTTTCTACAGCAATATATTAAACGAGAGAAAATTCTGTGCGGGATATGCTAACGGTGAGATGACAATTTAGTACTTTTGTTTGTGTTTTTTATTTTTTTCTTCAATAAATATCCTGTGGATATTATATTATACAATATTTTCCACTTGTCGTTAATTGAATCCAAAAGAGATTAATTTATTTTTTCGATTACATCTTTAGTACCTATAATTATCAGATTTATACTAGCAAACAATTTTTTTATGCAATATATATGAAATATATTTTTAATAAGTTCTTAATTGTTGGTTGCTAACCTACTCATTATTATTATTCATTTAATAGAATTAGTGCCCTTTTTTATTTAATTTGAAAAGAAAAGGTTTTATTAAGTATACAAAAAAACAATTCGGTTTTTTAAGCAATAATAAATATTGTTGCTTCTTTCTTTGAAATTATACTTTTTAATTCAATTCAACTACTCGTTACTGCATGAGCATATTGTACATAATTTGCAATTTTAAGCAAATGCCTTGGGAAAAATTATCTTTTTGTTGTCTGTCTTTGTACAATCGCTGTGAACAATTCTAAAATGTGTCTTTTTCATATTCAGGTACTGCTGCCTGTAACGGAGACAGTGGCGGAGGCTTTGTCGTCTTCGTTAGTGACACTAAGGACTCTTCCTTAAAAATTGACTATCAGACCGGAGCATGGTACGTGAAGGGCATCGTGTCAGTCACCTTAGCCAGAAAAGATTCATCAATATGTGAACCAAACGCGTACACCGTTTTCACAGATGTTGCAAAATACAGGGATTGGATCCTGAAATATATGAATTGTGATTGAATATATCGTATCGAGTATTATTTTGCTAAAATTTGAATTAATTGTCATTTTTTATGACTTAATAAATATTGGACAACATCACATGCACTGATCCCAATGTATACAAACACTTGTGTTATGGAAAATCAGAAGTAACGAAGGTATCACACACAGTTTGTTTTCATATAGTTCACGAACTACTTTCAGTATTCGAGTAGATTCTTTATAACTAGTTGATAATAAATATTGATATTTGTAGTATATTTGTTGTTTAATTTTATGATACCATTCTGATTTAATTTCCACCAGTGAATTCTGTATAAGCCTCTCAGGGTGCGCGAACTTTTTTCTATGCTTGTATCTAAAGCGTCGGGAAATATCCTGTTTTCGTGTTTGAAAGTAAATACTTCTTTAGATGCATTAATTAATTTCGAGGAGGACTAAAAGCCTAAACAAATGATAGGTCTTAACGGCCCATATTTGCATTTTTACTGCCATCTAGTGGTGTTATTATGAATTAGGGCATCAACCAACGCATCCAACCTATTTTAGTTAACCTTCTTAGGTGTAGATGGCGCTTATCAACAGAAACAACATGTCTGTCAAAATATATTTATTTCATCTTTAACTTCTGTTGTGTGGTTTCAGCGCATCTTTTTTGTCTCGCAAATATTATACAAATTTGATTGTGTGCCATATGAAATACTGGTGAACAATTTACGTCACTACGATTTAAGAGACACGGATTCAGGAGGTGATATTAATGAAAGGAAATACTAGTTGGAATATAAGGGTGCCTCAAGGACATATTATTGGCCCTTTTCTCTTACTTATTTCTATAAATGACATGCCGTGTTTTTAAGGAATCAAATTTCAGATGGTTTTTACTTGCTAATATTTCTTCTATAATTTTTTTAAATAAAATGACGTTTTTCGATGTATGCAATTAAGCAATGCCTCCTCTGAAATATTATTATTATTACAAGAACTTATAGGCTATTTCATCGATATAAAATTAATTTAATAATTTGTTTATACAATATTTGTTAAATTTCAGGAAAAGTCGGTGGAGTTTTTTTTTTGCCAGTTTTTCTCGGACCCGTGTTTATTTTACTGGTGGTATATTTTTGACAATCAGTAAACAATGTTAGAGTTTAAGTAAATAATTAAATGTATATTATTATGTGAGTAAAGAGTTTGACATTAACTTTGAAGTATGGGTGTGCCATGAGAAAGGAGATGTAGTTTTAGTGGGAAGAGAAAAAAAGCGCTTAAAGCTAAAAATTATTATAAAAATATAACAAAACGGTTTTACGGAAAATCTTTAAAAGCAGTTAGTTTATTAATTATTCGATTTTTGTTTTAACAATCAATCAAAAAATGTAAGGAGTACAAGGCATTTCGGGACTGTTCTATATGGAGAAATATTATTCTTTTATGTGTTTGACCAAACACAACCCACAACAAAATATGATGTAGTCTTCATATAAGACTTAATTTATACAAAATTAAAAGATTACAATTTTGCTTTATTTTTCTTTTCAAGAACTTTAGAGCAAATTGGCTTCCATAATCATATTCTTTGATTCGTGACCAAATATTTACATATTTTTATTTATCCAATGTATGTATTTTCCTACATCAGTAAACACTACATAATAATCCGGATCACATATCGCCGCGTCGGTTCTTGACACGGTGAGTGAGACGATACCTCGAACGAACCAGGCTCCGTTCGTTTTGTTTGTATCCTTTGCTTCATCTGGTACAAATACTTGGAAAGCGCTTCCACTATCACCATTACATGCAGATGTTCCTGTTAATTGCATATATATTATTAATCCAGACGATCAAGTTGCTCAAAGAAGTGCCACTGACGCGCACGTTACGTACTCTCAATGTGATAGCAAACAGGGTGGATTGGTTTAGTTGCAGCCTACAGCCAATAATTGGATTATATCCTATACAATATAGATATTCATGATTAAAATATTATTATTTAACGTGATGTAATATCGAATTGGGATAATCCTGTAATGATACGTATACAGTATTGCTTAATAAATAAATAAAATAAAATATTGAATAACACTATACAGGATAGAATGAGGTATACAATTACTAATGGAAAAACATACACAGACAAGAAAAATCAATGAAAGACTCAAATGTATTCTCATCTAAAACAGCGGATCCTCAAAACTGAATATGTTTCTTATAGAAGACCAGACTTACCGTTCCCATAGCCAGCACAGAATTTATTTTCGTTGAGGACGGTTGCGTAGAAAAGAGGATTACTCTTAATGCAGGTGTTATCCGATACAATCGGCATTGAAGCTTGATTTAGGTGATGTGATAACGAATCGTTAATATCGAATCCCCATCCTACGATCTATAAAAATACATAATAATGGTAATTAAAATTTTTCTTCATGAACACAATTTCTGTTGGAAACGAAGCACAAATATTTAATTGAAATAAACACATAGTTTATTTTTTAAACATCGTGAGGAAACCTGCATGTGTTTCATTTCATGTGAGGAACTTTCAACAAAATTCTGCCACACGTGCATCTACCATACCGCATTGGACCAGCGTGGTATAATATGCTCATAACGTTCTCCTCAAAGGGAGAGGAGGCTTAGCCAACAATCAATAAAACGGTTCTCTGAGTACTAATATTGTCATTCGATTTAAATATTAAATAATTTAAAACAATCGATATCTATATACATACAATAATACTATAAAGTTTGCAGGAATTTTGAAGTAATATTCATAGGCTTAAAGAAAAGCTTATAATAATATTAGAACGACAAATTTTGTTTTAAAACAAATCCGACGAAGACGTTCTTCAAGATTAGTCGACTTGGGACTTGGAAACTAGAAAATATTGCAGAACGACCTTATAATCTAGATGCAATAATCGTGCAAAATGTCAATAAAATTAAAATATACTTACGGTACCTAAAACTTCTTTAGTCGGTAACCTCTCAATAGCTTTGTCGTACCATAGGCAGGCTGGCTGGACGTAATCAGTGAAAATAACCTCAGTTTTCAATTTTATCAAAGAAATGTCGTGGTCTAGGTGCCTGTGGTCAAACTTGTCATGCAGGATTATTTGATGAACCTGATAGTACGAAATAATGCAAAGTCAATAAATCTTTCTTGGGGCAAGGTATCCATTTCTATAATAAAATTCCGCAGACATTTTTAACTTTGCCGTCTTGTAAATTCAAATCGTTTATAAAAAAATACATTGGTAAAAAAGGCGTATTATTCGATACAAGATTTTGTAGATGATAAAAAAGCGTGGAATTAATACCTGTTGACTTCCAGGCAGGATATATTAATTTAAAAAATTGTATTAACTAACATGACTGTACTTTTTTTTAAATGTCGAAAAAGAGTAACTACTGAGTTTCTTGCCGGTTCTTCTCGGTAGAATCTACTTTCCGAACCGGTGGTAGCTTCACTTAATTGTTATATCACGATTCAAAAGTGCTTGAAAAAGCCCACTTGAATAAAGTATATTTTGATTTTGATTTTTGATTTTGAATGAAAAACGATATAATTTCGGCCTAATAATAAGAAAGAAGAAACTTATATAATTAAGATCTTAAAGAGAGCATGCAAGGGAGTAGAGGGCATCCGTGGAAAAGGTGGCATAAGGGTCTAAGAGCTACGTCATGATATCGCTTGCTCCGGTAGCAACCTCAGCGATAAGAAACAGATCATAGACATACACCAATAATGAATTAATGGTACAAAGATGTTTCAAAAAATATATTACATAAAATTTTGTATCTATTCTGTTGACCGTTGAAGAGTTCCTTTGTCTGGGCCAACCCTACTAGAATCAAATAATGTTTACTATAAAAACTCATTTCAACCAAACAGAATAAACGTGTCAATTTTCAACTCATATGGTAAGAAGAATTATTTATCGTAAAGAGTTTTAGCGTTTGAAGAATTGAGCATAACAAACTTACTAAAATTGCATGTTTGATGAATGGTTGTATAGAAATGCATATTGTTTATCACCGATTATATAATGTTCACCTCTTAATCTTAGGATAACCTAATGAAATGATCTTACAATAACATACTTCTCTTTCTTGAGTTCCAATATCGCCACCTATTAAATTGTATTTTCCAAGGACGACGCTCAATACTTCTGGTAAAAGCTTTACGCCTCTCGAAGAAGTACAATGTGCAGCTGTAGGGTGTTAAAAGAAAAAAAAGTGTTAGGACATTTTATTAATCAAGTCGAAAATTCAGTAAGTCGAAAATTCAGTAAAACTGAGAATAAAAGAAGTTAAGTTTCCATTATTAGCACGTTCACTAATTAATAATAATTAATTAACAATTGACAAACGACCATATTGCAAAACCTTTCTGTCGGCAAAGACATAAAAATACAAATATGAAATATATTCGACTGTTCTTGGAGAAAAAAAATTACAAGTTACTATAGCACCAGCTATAGTTTTAAAAAAAATCCAAGTATAAGCCACATAAACAATAAAACATAACATATAAGATTGATACATATACATATACGAGTAGTCGCCCGCGCCTTTGTTCGTGTATTAGGGTGTTGGTTGTAATGTGTCAGGCAAAAAAGTAGCCTATTTTCTTTCTTGCAGTTCAAGTTTGCTTCAACAAAAGTTCAGCAAATTCGTTTCAGCGGTTTGGTCGTGAAATAGCAACAGACAGACAGACAGAGATGCTATTGCTCATTGCTGAGCTCTTACCTGTCAATACGAAGTACTCAGAGATGAGGGTGCCACCGCAAATATATTTTATAGATGAGCGGTCGAGTTTATATAAAGCTACATGCCATGGCCAGTCTCCAGGTTTCGTTGGTGCCCCGCTGACAATCAGCTCAGTGTGTTCTATCTTACGTCTTCCACAATTAGTCATTGGTTCTGTTATTGGATTTTCAGCGTGACCACGGTGACCTTCTATATACTGATCTAAGTATCCCTAGAAATTCAATACATTATTATTTTAGTCGAACAGAGAAGCCAATATAAATAACGTCTGACACTGAAACTGTTATAAAATATTTCTTATCGGCAATGCTCTTATAGACTATAGGCTCTAAAATTTGATGTCCCTTGTATTTTTAATTACACAGTTTTGTTTAATGTGATCGATCTTATGATTGGTTTAGCAATTAGACGGTTCAAGTAACTTTACCAACTAAACGATATCTAGTAAAACATTTATATATTTATTAATATGTCATGTTATCGTATCTATTATACTTTTTTTGATAGGACTGTCAAGAACACTTTTGTTGCAACGACACATAATATAGTGAACTGCAAATGTTTCAAAATCAGTTATGTTTGCCTAGTCAAGATTGGCACGTGTTTAGAACACAGTGTGAGATGTAAATCTTCCACTTGTGTATCCATTAAGCTTCATTTAATGACCGTGGTGGAATTCACACAAAATTTCTCATTGAATAAACATATTGATTGCTAAGAATTATAATTATAATATTACTTACCACAAGGGGTTCATTGCAGTATTCTTTAGTATTAATGTTGACACTTTTAAAATATGGAACTGTTCCTTGTCTCAAACCTTTGACAGTGAAACTAATGTAATTACTTGACTTGAAAAAATTTATAGTGAATGCATTGCTATCATATCTACTTGCAGTTATTCTTGCAAAACTTACGTCACTCTGTAAAAAAAAAAAGAATTTATGATATTCGTTTCAACCAATCTTCGTTGCGACATGTATTGCACAAACTTTTGAAGATACGCAACGTATAACCATGTTTTTCAACTTTTCTTAAATTCAATAATATTCGATAATTTATCTGCTCTTTAATTTTTTTACTAAGTAATTCTAATTTTATTCAAAATTACTTCTATCCCAATTTATACATTATGCTCGTTTCAGTAATCGCAACCATTCCTTTAGTCAATTCAGAATCTTTGATTCTTCCATGAAATCCTTAGTTTCACATTGGACATATGCTATATGTTTAACTTTTAAGAGATTGTCTATGCTTCGTCATAAACCTTCGATGGATACATAAATTGTAATGAATTATGGATAATTTGACACATAATTAAACATCTAAATATAAATCCATGATACATTTCAATCAAGAATTTTAACAGAAATTATGTATTTACCAATGTAACGCTCGTTTCTATGTCAAATTTTAATTTTATAACGCTGTATTTGGGAAATTGCTTTCTAATGTTGACGAAGTATGTATTTTCCTCTTCTGGAGGAAGTCCTGGTTCAAAAGACGCAAGTATATCCGTTGAACCATTACAGGGATAAGCAGCTAGCAGAGGATTACCAACTAAGGCCCATCCTGTATCATTATCACCGATTACATTGTAAAAAATGTTATAAAGATGTACAAGAGCTTCATATTCACATTTACAATTCCAGAATCTGAAAAATGCAATAAGAATATATTATTGTCTTTTATATCTACATTTATCACTAATAATATTAATCATTATCATCACATCAACTAGTTATTCCTCACTCATTATTCTCCAGCTTGTAGACGTTTGGTATTCACAAACTCACGTTTATTTGTTACAGAAATCAGTCATACTTAATACACGTAGAATTTTTCGGAAATTTTTATCTCATGATTAACTCCTAACAGTTTTTGTTTGGTCAAAAATCCGCAAAAATGGATAATGAAACCTCAATAAAACGAGAGCATTGAAAAAGTAAATAACAATGAGGCTTTTTAGATTTTTCTCTTATCTTTTCGAGTTTTGGAACCATATAGAATCTAATTCCTAGGTCGTTAGCGTCAAATAGGTATAACTTGTCTTCACGTGCCCTAGACTTTATTAGCCTTTTCACTTCTGTCTGATTCTAGTGATACGACCACTAAAAGTAATATTTAGCATCAAATAGAACATTACACAAATTATTTTATTCCGTCATTGAGAGGGAGCGTCTAGAAATTTGTTTGATGATTACTAAACAAAGAGCGAATAGCAGAGAGCATAGTATGAAGATCAACAGTTAGTAAATATTATTAATTTCATATAAATTCATTTGTTTTTTAGAAATTATAATAAGAGTTTTAACAGAACGCTTACCTTTGTCATATAAATGCTGATTTTATATTAAAATATTTACAAATGCACAATATTCCATATGTTTTTCCTTGTAAGATACCAATGCACTATTAATACGATAACTTGTTGCCGGCGTGATCTTGGCTCGACTAGCTTTATTAAAATATAAAAAAGCTAAAACGTAGATGTAACAAGTTATATAAGATCATCAACAATAAATCTCTTGATGTTAAAGGATAATGTTTATTTAGGTATATAAATTCGCTGTACTTATGACTTTATAAAGTTGTAATCGTATTCAACAAATGTTGCTTAGCTAATGACGTTTTGCAAATATAAAAAGACGTATAATTATAGAACTTAGAAGGTACCTAAATGCTTAGTACTCAGGACTCAGAGCTCAGAGGTACTGTCGGTTTTTAGTGGGTATACCATTTACCGATGAAAGCCACATAGTCTTCCGCTTCGGGGTAAACGTGAAAATGCATTAACCTACCTAATAAAAAAGAGGGAGACTTTGAATTTGATTTCAACAACTGATGACTTTGTTTTGTAATGAATAAATAATAAACTAAAAGGCCTTCGATCCTAATGTTTTATCAATAATAAATTATAATATATACGTATTGCAATTTAGTTTTGTGTGTTAAATATTCAACTTTATTTTTATATTGCATAATTTTTTAAATTTTTATATTAAGAATTAATAACATTAAATGCTTAAATATATACAAATATGAAATAAAACTAGTTACTGTATAAATCTTGACCGCGTGGAATGGTGGCAAGAATGCTAGCTATACTACTATGCTATAATACCATTAATAAGTAACATACTTAATAATAAATAACATAAGAATGATATATTACATATTTAATATGTTTTTTCTTTTTTAAGTTTACGTAATCATATTTTCCTTGATTGCATATTAAATAAATCTACTGAACTCATCTTGTAATCAAGTTACTGAGTTTTCTTGGTATCATCAGCAGCCGTAGTATGCTCTATAAGTACAATAAACTCTTCGAGATCTGAGGCTGTGTTATACAAACTATTGTAACATTTAATGTCGGTAATATATACCACGATTCAAATAAAATGTAGTAAATTGAATATCCGATATTTTTATTGAACTTTTATTTTCGATTTTATCGTTCTTGATTTTTGATCACTTGAGGTATCTCTTTTGTTCGCGTTCGAAATATAAATTAAAAAAAAAATGAATAGAAAGTTCATCCTCTAAAATTAATATTCTATCCGTTGCTGTTACTACAACATGCATTCAAGCCTCTAATAAAGCTGTTGTAAAAGTCAAGGTCAAAGACACAAGCATCCATGATCACGATGATCCATAATAAAAATATAAACTCGTTTCTTTATAATATCTCAAAATTTATTCAAAGTAAATACTATTTGTTCTCCGTGGTGAAACAAAATGTCGCAAAGAAACATATATCCAGCATATGTTATAGGTATATAAATTCGCTGTACTTATGACTTTATAAAGTTGTAATCGTATTCAACAAATGTTGCTTAGCTAATGACGTTTTGCAAGTATAAAAAGACGTATAATTATGGAACTTTGAAGGTACCAAAATGTTTAGTCACTCAGGACTCAGGGGACAGGGGTACCATCGGTTTTTAGTGGGTATTCCATTTACCGGTGAGAGCCACATACTCTTCCGCTTCGGGGTAAACGTGAAAATGCTTTTTCTACCTAATAATAAAGGGGGTGACTTTGCATTTGATTTCACAGGTTTGAAGTTGTTGTGTCATAATGAATAAATAATAAACTAAAAGGCCTTCGATCCTAATGTTTTATCAATAATAAATTATAATATATACGTATTGCAATTTAGTTTTGTGTGTTAAATATTCAACTTTATTTTTATATTGCATAATTTTTTAAATTTTTATATTAAGAATTAATAACATTAAATGCTTAAATATATACAAATATGAAATAAAACTAGTTACTGTATAAATCTTGACCGCGTGGAATGGTGGCAAGAATGCTAGCTATACTACTATGCTATAATACCATTAATAAGTAACATACTTAATAATAAATAACATAAGAATGATATATTATATATTTCAAATGTTTTTTCTTTTTTAAGTTTACGTAATCATATTTTCCTTGATTGCATATTAAATAAATCTACTGAACTCATCTTGTTATCAAGTTACTGAGTTTTCTTGGTATCATCAGCAGCCGTAGCATGCTCTATAAGTACAATAAACTCTTCGAGATCTGAGGCTATGTTATACAAACTATTGTAACATTTAATGTCGGTAATATATACCACGACTCGAATAAAATGTAGTAAATTGAATATCCGATATTTTTATTGAACTTTTATTTTCGATTTTATCGTTCTTGATTTTTGATCACTTGAGGTATCTCTTATGTTCGTGTTCGAAATATAAATTAAAAAAAAAATGAATAGAAAGTTGATACATCCTCTAAAATTAATATTCTATTCGTTGCTGTTACTACAACATACATTCAAACCTCTAATAAAGCTGTTGTAAAAGTCAAGGTCAAAGACACAACCATCCATGATCCTGATGATCCATTATAAAAATATAAACTCGTTTCTTTATAATACCTCAAAATTTATTCAAAGTAAATACTATTTGTTCACCGCGGTGAACCAAAACGTCGCAAATAAACATATGCTGGATGAAAAATAAAGAAAGTAATATCAATAAATAAGCAAAACAAAATGTCCAAAATTGCTTCTTGTGGGATATTGGGACAATTATTATATTGGGACACAGGGGATATTTTTTCGTACTACAAAGAGCTATTATTAGATAAAGAATATAAGGTCGAGTGCACACTATCTAATTCATCATATTGGTATATTTTCATGACCAGGCTTCATGTTAAACATATTCTGGATAAGTCACAATATATCCCTAAGGTGTAATGCTATTCCAAACTTCATAGATAACGAAATCCGTAGCCGCTTTTGGTTGTCGAGTAAATCTTTATGACCGGTATCTTATACTATGAAGAAAAAATGACTGTCAACATGAAGTAATTTAATTAATAAACGGTTCACCAATGTGTATATATATATATTACCAGATATATAATATCTATTACCAGAGTTAACTATAGGTGAATACCAAGAGACTATGTGACAATAAACTAAAAAAATAGAAGTTGATGTACTGTTGTAAATTAATACAGGGTTTTACAAGTATACTTTTTATAGAAAAGAATAAAAATGATATAAATGGAGGATCTTTATAACGTTGTCGTAGCATCCCTTTTAAAAATGCACAAAAATACACGGATACATACCCATACACTCAGAATGCTCGGATGATTGAAAGTAACTATTATTGCTTTTGCTCTTGCTCCATTGACATCTGAAAGATGCGTTGCCGTTTTCTATTGTTTGCTAAAATAATAAAGGATGAATTTAGCCTCAGATTAATGTTGTCAAAAAATTACCAATTATAAAGATTCCCAGAACAGAAGCGACTACTTACTATTTTCCTGCTAGTTACCAAGCACATGATTGCTTCAAGGTAAAGTACCATTACATGATTTGTATAAAAAAACAAAGTAAATCTTTGATCATGTTCACATCAGGAAAATCTATGATTTTTTAGCAAAGCAAATATTAGTGCAAATTAATTTTTGTATATAGATGGAATAGTTAGTACTCGACCATCAGTAACTCTGCCTGCATCCCACGGTACGGTGTTCTTAATATATACGTGTTTGACATTTAACCTTTTATTGATAAAATCTTTGTTTAGACAATGTAGTTTTTCGAATATTGAATTAGAATTACATAATAATAAAAATATATAAACGTATTGTGATTACTATTATACAATCAATGTGTAATGTTTATACGAATACAGAAACGTATAAATAATTATAATTATTTTTCATGGTGTTCGCAGGTTGTTGAGTTTTAAATACTTCATTTGATCAATATTTCAAAAGTTCATATGATGAATTGGATAGTACTGACATTAGTCGTTTTTATTATAAACGCAGAATGTGATGATTCCGAGATAGTTTTAGGAAATCCACTAATCCATGCTCATCCTTGTAATGGAACAGATGATATCACAGTATCATATGAACCAGGTCTGGCACCAGAAGATGAGAACCAATATGGCGTTTACATTAGTCAAAATTTTAAAACTCAAACGAAGATTGAAATAGCGCTTGATGCATATGCAAATGTTACTTTGGTAAGTAAAACGTTTCTCTAAGCACTGTACCCATCACCATCATCTTCCTGCTCTTATCCCAATGTTCATGCTCTATCACGTTCACCCACGTTCATGCTCAAAACCTTCCTCGCAGTATGTTCCTCATTCCTCTGCACAATATGCCCATACCATGATAGCCGTCTCCCACATAACTTCTCGGCTATCGGTGTCGCTCTTCCTCTTATGTACTCATTCTTTACTCTATCCATTCGCATAACACCACACGTACATAAGAACTGTATAAAATGTGTATGTTTTTTTTATATAATTAAATTAATTAGAGTTTTTGATTTTGATCACATTGAAAATTTTATTTCAGAATGACAAAGATTATGCTAGAGTTTTTGGTAACAAAAACTACGAAATACGTTTTTTCAAAGATCATGTTGGTATTGGATTTAGGATTACAGGAAAACCATTTGCCAAAGTACCCTACATAACGAGCCTCATTATAAACAGTAAGGAATTCTGCAGTCAACCATTACTGGTAAGTCAAATTGTATTTATTTCTTCATTTATAGTAACAAAATTGTCTTATAAATAAGGCACTTGGTAGAAATGTTGTTTTTTTTGTAGCAAGATCAATATTTTTAGACTTTTAATTTGAAGTAAAACCCAATAATTCATTTATGTTTTGTTTATTATATAATTATAAATTCTTTCATTTTCTAGGGTTACCTGGATGAATACATATTAGGTTACAAGGATCAAGCATAGTCTGATTGATAAATCAATTAAAGCTTCTGAAGTATGCCAACTGAGAGACGTAGTCTCAATCTCTATTTAAACTTGTATTTTCTCCAATAATTTATTTAAATATAAATAAAAAAATCCATGTTATTTACTTTATTCCCTTATTGTTTACTTGTTTTTTACCTTCTAGCTGGATACGATAAGGGTCAGTTAGGATAACTGTTAAAGTTTTGGGTAAGCCTTGTTGCGCAGACCCTTATTTTACCTCTGTCACGGTAAACTATTTGTTTAACTTGGCTAACAAAAAAAATTCCCTGCAAAATTAAAATTTGAATTTTTACAAAGACTTTTGAATTTTTTAATCGACATAATTAAACAACATTTGGGGAATTTTAGTTCAGAAACGAATACTATGACCCAAGAAGGATTTATTGACTTTACAGAATAGGAAATAAATCGTTATGCAAATATGAATATTCCAACTTAACAATTCGAAAGGAAGTTATAAGTCCAAGATTATAAAACTACCAGATGACTCTCTTCTCAGATTTAATATCTGCAATATATCAACAATAACATTCCACACAAATTACACCTGAAACAAAAATTATTTTCAGAAGAACAATATTCATCACGAGGCGGACAAATGGGGAATATTCATCCCTATTTAACCTCCTTAAGAATATAATTTTGAAATGCTATATACTGACCGCCTTTTAAAAAACTCAAGACTCATGTTCTGAGCATAAGTTATAATTACTGTTGAGTACGTTTCAAACATTGATCCTAATCCTAATTTTAAAAGAAATACTTTATTTAGGTGCACATTTATATTGGAATATTACGTTTATGTAATTTAACGTATCCCATATGTACATAGCCTAACGTGTTTACCACAGCTTCGGGTATTGTAATTGTTTGTTAATTGATCAATTGTAATTGAGACGTGTAAACATATACATCATTTATATAAATATATATTTAATATTCAACTATCGATTTACCAATTAATTGAATTATATTAAAAATATGATTAAAATAGTATGTGCTTTGATGTTTCTTCTATTAAAAGTGGAAGCTGATGAAAGTGACTTCGATCCAGTTGGGAGCCCATTGCTCGTTGAATATCCATGTCTGGATTCCAAGGATATTGTCACTTGGTTTGACCCTGGCTTACCACCGAGGGAAAAAAATAGATATTACATCCTCATTAATAGATATTTTCCAGCGAATTCTGTAATACAAATGGCTTTTGATTCGGATGTGAATATTATGCACAGACACGAGAAAGTAAGTATTTTTTTATCCATTTTCATCTCATATTCTGATGTTAGAATGACTAACTGAAAAAATAAACATACAGCTTTTTATATACAACATGATAATTATTATACAATGTAATTATAGATTAAAGTAGATGCGCTTTGTAGTTTCTTTTTCGGTTTTCTGTCAAGTGTAATTGCATTTTGTTGATATTTGTATATCATCACATAAGAAATATTAGTAAAAGTGGCCTAATTATAAGAAGCATATTTAAGCACCTAAGATCTATTATGATGTACTCGTTGGTGAAGAAGAGCATCACGGGGTCTGCTTGTATTATCAAATTCTGCCATATGTTTTAATGTAAAACTGAGATATTGGATCAGATTACTGAAAAGGTTAAAAGTATTAAGTTCTTCAGTCTTCAGGAACAATAAATATCTAAGTTCCTGGGGTTGGCGGTACATTGTAGATATAACGAATAATTAATATTTCTTAGGTCAGCATTTTGTTGCTAACCTAAGAAATATTAATTATTCGTTATCGCTGTTTATAGGCGATAGGGGACCACTCCAAATCAACATCAAGTGGTTTGTTTGTCCGTCCCTTCATTTTATTTTTACAATTTTAGAAGAAAAATGGAACACTTACCAAAATATTTGTGGGTAGCAACGAATCCCTAACGTTAACTTTTGTATCTGATCTCATGGGATTTGGATTTATTGTGAAAGGCGTCGTTCCTGGAATAAATCCATATTTTGACAGCTTAAGTATAAATGGCGAAGAAGTCTGCAATCAACCAAATGTGGTAATTAAAACAATTTAATATTTAATCAGTATATCCTTCACGAAAATCATAATTGAGTAAATATTTTTAGTATTTAAATAAAACTAATTATAACGGATGAATCGCGTATATTAATTATTTTTAAACATCCCGACGTTTCGAGCACTTTGCAGTGTTCGTGGTCACGGGTATTTTTAGTACCCATAAAATATTTCCGTACAAGTACGATTGAGCTGATATTAAGAGTAACTAAAACACTTTTTGATTCTTCATTTGATTGACTTTAAATTGTTCTACAGTCGGTTTCAATAACTTCTCTGTTTATTCCTTTATAATTTAATTTACTATAGTCTCAAATTATATTTAATTTAATTAACATACCTGTTCTGTTTATTATGTGCAATGAATAAGAACCAAATTTCTTGCTAGTTTTTCTAGAATCTACATTCCCAAATAGTGATCTTAACAGTAAACATTATCCTGTAAATGATTCAAAAGAGCTTGTAACCTATTCTTTTGAAAAATGTTTTGAATTTTCTTAATAGTCTTATATGTAAAATTATATAAGGGATACCTGGAAGGTTACATAGCAGAGACATTAGATAAGGGCCCACAAAGGAATTGTGGACATCGGAAGATAGATCACACGGAGCTGATAGTCGAAGGAACTCGAACTAAGCCTGGGGACTGGCCGTGGCATGCAGCAATTTTCAGGCTTAAAAATAAAGTCTTGCAATACATTTGTGGTGGAACATTGATCTCCAAAAATTACTTATTATCAGGTAAATAGTTCTAAAAATATTGGGTTTTGTTACACTTTTTTTTTTCTATCAGTATTTATTTATTTACTTTGACTTAATATAATATAACTATTGGTTAATTGGTTCTTTGTATCTGTCTGGCACCAACTTTGTGTGCCTCGATTTGAAGGTTGAGTAAATCTACACACGCCAAGGACAAAAATTAGTTCCCAAGGTTGGTGACGTGTTCAGGATGTAACGGGTGGTTAATATTTTGTTATCGTGCCAATAATTATGTGACATTGCTTACTTATTTTAATATAAGTTCATTGTATTCCTGTGTTGAGGCAATTGTGTCATGTATTTTTATAAATTATTAATAGGAAACTTAGATAAAATGCTCCAATAATAATATCTATGTAAAAATGGTTTTCATTTTTCCTAAGAACTAGAGTTACTTGTGTTCATCGGACCATACAAATTAACAGATATTTTTCTTATGTTATTTCAGCTGCTCATTGTGTTACTATAAGAGGAATTCCAGTTCCATCCGGTGACCTGAATGTTGTTCTTGGAAAGTATAATTTGATTGGAGGTGATGTTGGAACTCAAGAACGAGCGGTATGTACCCAATTTACTTATCTTGCTCCATTAAAAATATACGTGCAGCATGCACGATCACGTGCTTGCTTGTTAGGTTCTCAAAATGTATTCCACTACCAAATAGGTACTTATTGTTATGTATTGGATGAAAACTTGGAAGATGAGCGAGCGGGCATACGTAGTCAATCGTATTATGAGAGTTACTGAAGAGAGAAGACTTGGTTACAGGCTTAGTCACTCATCAGATATTTTACCGCCAAAAAGCAATACATAATCCTTTTTGGCATGAATTGCATTGTTGCATGATTATTGAACACAACAGAATAAGAGTTTTAGTCAGTCACGAGGATAGCTTCGCTATTTCACACTAAGACAGTTCCTGATTAAGGTACCTTTATTTATACTAATATTATAACTGTGAAAGTAACTCTGTCTATCTTTCATGGTGAAAGACAGACATACAGACAAACCACTGAAGTGTATTTGATCAAATTTGCTACGAAGCAAACTAGAACTCCAAGAAAGGTCATAGGCTACATTTTTTTTGTAACTATAAAATAAAATATGACAACCAACCATTTAAACAAGAGCGAAGTCGCGGGTGACTAGCAGTTTATAGTAAAAAAAAGTTTGTATTTCTCTTCACCCATCCTGTGGCTGGAAATAATCATAGATACGTCTCAGTATAATGAGTCATGTTAATTTAATTATGGCATATTGGTTCTGGTGCGGTTTTCCTTAAATTTGCAACAATACTATATGATAAGACTAATGACATTGTATTCTATTTAGATTAATGTCGACGTATTGTCTTGGGATTTTTAGGTGTTTGTTTATTGTATCATAGGCGGTGGCTTAGTGCCTATAAAAAGTGCTACATATCACAGGCTTCTATATTCAAATCAAAGATTTACTTGATGAACTCGTAGTAGAAGTGATTGAATTTTTCTGTTACGAAATTGGCACTCAAAGCGTCAAATTCGAAGAAGTAATGTTTACAGTCCCCTGCCTCTGAAAACATAGAAAGTCTCTTTACCTGAACAATCTATACTCAAACTCAAACTCAAATAACTTTATTCAATATAGAAGCATTACACTTTCTTTTTGATGGTCAATTGAAACACTACCACCGGTCCGGAAAAGAAAATACCCTGACCTGAGAAGTACCGGCGAAAGAAACTCAGCGGGTGTTTTTTTTTATTTGTCTCATATATTATTTAAACAATTTAGTATGAGATGAAATAGCTTATATACTTAATCTTAACACCTGACGATCAACCCAAAAAGGCGTGCGACGCCGTGGCTTACAACAAGTCATAATTGTTTTAATTTAATAAATTAACTTGATTAGAAATTACACCCGTTTGAGATTATAGTATTCATAGATCAGTGTAGTCTGGATAGCGGTGGTACCCATACTGTAACTAGCAACTTTATGTGCTTCGTATTTTCTTTAATGATCACAAAAAAAACGACCTTCGTGGTCGTCATCAATTATGTGTTTCATGTATTGTGTTTCCTGGTCGAGTCTATATAGAAAAAGTTCATTAGTTTCTATATTTTCTTCGATCTTGTTGTTTGTGGTACCGTCGTTACTTTTTGGATTTTCCACAACACAAGTGCTTTAGCTGCTTACATTGGGATCAGAGGAATGTATGTGATGTTGTTCAATATTTATTTATTTATTTAAATGATGCAAAATCAAACGTAAATTTTCAGATCCACAAAGTAATCGTTCATGAAAAATTTAACCACATGAATCTTAATAATGACATATCTCTGCTAAAATTTAAATCTGAAGCCACATTTACTGATTATGTACAACCTGCCTGTCTGTGGTTCAGCAACGCTGGTAACGAAGATGATCATTTGGCCACAGGACAAATTTTTGGAACAGTAAGTTATGCAATATAATTATATTAATCTCGCAAATGTTGCAAATGTCCATGGGTGGTGGTGATCACTTTCCATCAGGTGAGCCTCCTGCTCGTTTGCCCCCTTTAACATAAAAATAAATAGATAAAATAAAGTCGAATAAATAAAGAAGGAGTACATTTACACATTGTTGTAAAATTACTATCTGTTTGGAATGAACTTGACGTTAAGAAAATTACGCATATTAAATTTTTATCATATACTTAACCTTTTCAGATTTGTATGTGGGGAAGTGCCATAAAATATTTAAAGTTTGAAATGCAGTATTACATTTGTGCCATATTTTAGATTGTAGGTTGGGGCTATGATAGTAAAGATGCTTTAACGCGTCAGCTGCGTCAAGCGAAGATACCCATGGTCTCAGAAAATTCGTGCATTAAGAGTCATCCTCTATTTTACGCAAATGTTCTGGATGGCAATAAATTTTGCGCTGGATATCACAATGGTAATGCAGATATAAAATTATGTTTGGTATTTCGCTTTTAGTATATATAAAGTAAAAAGAGAGTTGCTGCACAGGTTCGCCTAATTTGATAAACAAATCTCTCTTCGATTATTATTCGATAAAATAATCATACTAAAAATTAAGTGACAATTTACGAAGGAATTACACCCTAACGTATATTACCAATTAACAAAGTCTCGCGAGCATCGTCTCGAGATTGCTGAGTCCCAGTTCCAAAAGATCGCATCTCATTATGATCACATGTGTATTATATGGAACATATACTTTTCACAATAATTGTAGGGTATACCCTAAATGTCCAGAAAATAGCGTTTTAAGATTCAGTCAAACAAACTACCACAAAAAATTCTTGCTAATCGTGAAGATAAATTCAATTCATTGACAGTTTCAAGGTCAATGGTCTCGAAGCGAAGTGTCACTCGTCTTTTGTTATAGGTACATCTGCATGCAATGGTGATAGCGGAAGCGCCTTCCAGGTTTTCGTTGCTGACAAAAAACACGATTCGAATGTAGTTACAACTGGCGCTTGGTACGTTCGTGGGATTGTATCTGTGACAGTTGCAAGAACAGACCAGCCGATATGTGATCCGAAGCATTACGTCGTGTTCACTGATGTGGAAAAATATCGGACATGGATTGATGCTTATTTGGAAAACGAAAGAAATTGAAATATTTTTTGTCATGTCTTACTGTAATTATTATTAAAATTAATTTTATATACTACTAGTTTTACTGGGTTTCGTGGCTTTCCTGTAACGGCCTGGCCACGGGGATCGGCGGCGCGAAGGGCGGTGCGAATTGCGAATCGACAATTCGCGCTTCGCCGTTTGCAGGCCACGGGCAGTGGCGTTCGCCGCCGCGACTAGTAAGGACGTCCGACGGCAAAATGTCTTTATCTAAATTATCTCTATATTGTTTAGATAGTAATCGCCTTTTGGTTCAAGACCTAATATTTGGAAGAGATTGTGGAGTACATGATATAAATAAAACTCGGGGTATAGACGGGGAACTCCACAAGAAATACAGAATATTTCCAGATTTTTTTTTCGTGTATACTAGAATGAGTATTCAAACCTTCGATTATATTCTTGTAAATATTCAATAAAGTCGAGATGGCAGAATGGTTAGAACGCGTGCATCTTAACCGATGATTGCGGGTTCAAACCCAGGCAAGCACCGCTGATTCATGTGCTTAATTTGTCTTTATAATTCATCTCGTACTCGGCGGTGAAGGAAAACATCGTGAGGAAACCTGCATGTGACAAATTTCAGAGAAGTTCTGCCACATGTGTATTCCACCAACCCGCATTGGAACAGCGTGATGGAATATGTTCCAAACCTTCTCCTCTAAGGGAGAGGAGGCCTTTAGCCCAGCAGTGGGAATTTACAGGCTGTTGTTGAATATTATACCAGAATTAGAAAAAAAAGTCAATGCAAATAGAATTTTAAGTGCCGCTGAAAAATTGCGTATATATTTACCTATCAAAATATTATATTCATCTATATTATTCTACATTACCTATTTATTTATATACTTATGTTTGGGTAATTATTTTATTTATTAAAAAAGTATATATAATGTCATTTTTTTTCTTAAAACTAAAATAAAAAACAACTTCTAACTTTTAATCAGCCATTAACGTTAATTTCAATTATTATTATTATAATAATCGAAAAATATATATTATTGTAGCTTAAGTTACTCCTTATTATATCAGTTATCTACCAGTGAAAGTCTCGTTAAAATCGGTCCAGCTGTTCCAAAAAATAGTCGGAACAAACAAAAAAATTGTAAATTTTTTTTTTGTATGCATACATATGTATGTATACAAGGTACATATAACATGTACCGTGTATACATACATATGCATTGAATAAAAAAGGACTATTTTAATATTACAAACAGACACTCCAATTTTATTATATGTATAGATGTAACTGAACTTGTGGTCAGTTCTGACTTCTGCTAGCTAGCGCAAAAACATGATGGCAGACAGTCGAGCCGAGCGTACGTAGGTACCGAATACTATGCCTACATAAATATTTCGGTACACATTCAGAAAGGCATATTTTATAATCTGAACGTAATCTTTGGAATATATAACATAATCCATCAAAATTATCAAAACCTGAGATGTGTAGTTTAATGACGAATTGACGTTACATCATTAATTAATTAATTATATGTACCTAAATAAATAAAAACAAAAATTCACCTTCACAATCAGAAAATTTTATTTTTATTTCTTCACACAACCTCTTCACTACATGTTTAAATTTATGCTGTGGATGACCAGATGTCCAAATAGGTGGTCTAGCTAATATTTCAGCAATATTAAAGTTTCGGTATTCATTTTTCGCCGCGAAAAAAACTAAACTCTTTTGATTCCAACGCGAATTCGCGGCGACTGCCGTCGACTACGTGATTTGCGCCGTCTGATTCATAGTTTTCGTTTAGCTCGCCGGCCGCGCCGCAGATCGCGCGCGCGATTCGCGCGTTACAATTCGCCGGTCGCTTCACCGGTCGCTGTTGCGCGTGGCATGCTCAGTACATGGCTATACGTTTGTTTCATTCGCAAGACGTTTCGCCGTTCGCACCGCGCGAATATTCGCGTCCGCGAATTTCCCGTGGCCAGGCGGTAAGGGAGGAGGAGGATGATGTTTGTTTCAAGTGTTACTGTAACACTTGAAAGAAAGGATACAACTTCTCATTTCATTGGTGAATTGATGATATCTTATATTGTTAAAATTTCATACAGTGACATTGTCTACAAGCGGTGGTGACCACTTGCCATGTTGACTAATTTCCCAATGTATCTATTTTATAATTACATAAAATATAACTTAGATTTTAAGATGGATAAGTTACTTTATAAATCTAAAAGTTAATTTTACTGAAAAGAAATAGCATTCTAAAAATAAAGCGACCTTTTGTTTTTCCTATTATTTTATAACTGGTAATATTACATATTTGTTTAAATTATAAATAAAAAAAACTTGAAATATATTATCATGCCTGTCATATCTATGTCTGTCCCTAAATTTTTAGTTACTCCTGCCCTATTTTGGTCAAGTCGTCCCTTTATATAATCCCATAATAAATTTGTTAAGGATATGCAAACCCAGGTGCAAACTTTACTCCGTGTACAAGAATAAGGGATAAGCTTATAACGCCAAGTTTCCGACACCGCAAAGGCAATAAATCATTCTTGGGGCAAGGTATCCGAAATTCCATAGACATTTTTAACTTTGCCGTTTCATACATTTAAATCATTGGAAAAAAAATGTTGTACACTGAAATAAAAATTGGCAATGTCTAACAATAAGAATACTATCTTGAACCGATATAAAAAGTCATATTAGGTAACGAACTAAGCACCTACTCATTTATTTCATACTGTTAAATTATGTAGCAATATTATAGCTTAATTAGACTAGGTTCAAAATCTCTCGTTTACAATTAAAGACTACACAATTATAAAAAAATTGTAAAAGAAAAACCATAAGGCGGCAGAAATAGTGATTATTTAACAAAAGACAGTTCTGGTTGAAATATCTATTGATTTAAAAAAAAAAAAAAAACAAATGTCATACAAGTTGATAAGTACTTGTTCGGGCATTGTGCAAATAAAATTCTACCACTAAAATAGCAATATGTAGTGACTAGTACTTATATACCCGTGAGTTAGCTGATACAATAATAGTAGGCACAAGTCTCTAATTTCTTAGTCACTAAGTTTGGCGGAGTATTGTGCGCCAGCGCCAACATATCGGCGTTGATAACTTGTCAATTTTTTTTCACGTTGTTATTTATCCAATGAATGTATTTTCCTACATCAGTAAACACAACATAATAATTTGGATCACATATCGCCGCGTCGGTTCTTGACACGGTAAGTGAGACGATACCTCGAACGAACCAGGCTCCATTCGTTTTATTTGTATCTTTTGCTACATCTGGTACAAATACTTGGAAAGCGCTTCCGCTGTCACCATTACACGCAGATGTTCCTGTAAATATACGAGGAAATTATATTCATACGGCAAATCTAGTACCCTGTGTGAACAGAGGGCATTTACTCGGTAAAGCTTCGGCTAGCCGAAGAAAGACCACAGAGGTGTGCATTTGGAGAGGCCTAAATAGAGCTGCTGATAATTCAATTAAACCTTCCTCGGTGTTATTTCCTTACGTCCTTATGTCAAACAAGGCTTAAAAAATGTTTATTTATTTTTGTATATTATCGACGTGTCTATGCCCCTGGCATTGCTGATGCTCAAAACCAACGACATTCACGTACCATTAAAAAAAATCGAGTACGACTACAGGTTATATATTATATCACAATATCCACCTACTTAGAAATGCGCTACATATTTTTTGCATAATGGTATAAAATTCATTATTTTTAGTAAAGATAAAATACGATAATAGCTGCCACTAGGAGGTAGGTAACTGACAGAGCACGCAGCTTTCAGCGGTGTGTTAAGCATCATTCAAATCTTATACAAGACCTACTTAAATAACATAGGTCAGCCGAACTGCTTTTGAGTGAGAGATAGTGTTTATAATTAAAAGTCTCAGCCAAAATTGGTGGTCCCTAAAAATTTTAATATCTTAAGATTAATAAACGATATCTTAGACAAGTCAAAGCAATGTGTCTTTAAAACAATTTATTTATAGCAAGAAAGAAGAAGAAAACTTAGACTTACCATTTCCATAGCCAGCACAGAATTTATTTTCGTTGAGGACGGTTGCGTAGAAAAGAGGATTACTCTTAATGCAGGTGTTATCCGATACAATTGGCATTGAAGCTTGATTTAGGTGATGTGATAACGAATCGTTAATATCGAAACCCCATCCCACGATCTATAAAAAAATAAATACAGTATTAACATTCACACGTTCGAGCATTGGTTTTTAATACATATACAAAGTATATAATAGAAGTATACTCAAATCTAGGTAATGATGGTCTTTTATTAAAAATAAATAAAAGTATTGTATGTTCTACTTGATAGTTATTTTACTTTTCATAAACTTAATTCTAATGACAAGAGACGTTTTTTATAGCTGTGTTTTTTAGATGTGAAAAAAATTGAATTATTATATTATTTTTACACAACATACTAATAGACTTTAAAATATGTATTTGATAATTTACATGTAAGATTTATCGGACCCACAAATATGTTAAGGCATTTTGTGTCTTTCATCGGATATAGAAATAACAAGCAATCATAAATGGCACAGAAGGGATAACCTATCCTATCTTATATAAAAGTTAAATATTTGATAATAATTACCGTTCCCATAACTTCATTTGTTGGTAATTTTTCCAGCGCTTTGTCGTACCATAAACAAGCTGGTTGGACGTAATCAGTAAAAACAGCTTCTGTTTTCAATTTGATTAAAGCGATGTCGTTATCTAGATGTCTGTGGTCAAACTTGTCGTGCAGGATTATTTGGTGGACCTTATTATGAGAAATCAAGAAAATAGTTGTTAAATTTAATTTTAGTTGTTACGGCATGTAAGTGTTAATACTGTTGAAACGCCAACACCGACAAACTTTTTTATTAAGGGTAAAGTTTGGAGCGTTTGGTCATGATGTTCTCCTTCATCACTTAGCGCAAAATAAATTATGAAAAAAAATCAAGGACAAACACAGTCAGTGGTATTTGCTCATATTTGAATCTACAACATTCGGTCTTTAGATTGGTTTGTATTCGATACTGGGCATTCTGGGCTCCCAATTAGTGAATATTTTTATCAAAATAAAAATGTAATCAATTGATTTAAATTCAAATAAATCTAGTTTGAATTAATTTATCAAAGTTCTAAAGAATTTAATACAATAAGATGTGTTTTGGCATGAGACGAAGTGCTCTAAAATTGACCTGATAAACCTACTTCTCTTTCTTGAGTTCCAATATCGCCACCTATTAAATTGTATTTTCCAAGGACGACGCTCAATACTTCCGGTAATAGCTTCACGCCTCTTGAAGAAGTACAATGTGCAGCTGTAACGATTCCAAACGGACATTAGTATTTTATTAAATCTTAAGGAGAAACTTTTAGAGAAACATCAGAATTGTTTGCACGACATATATTATGTCCAGAATTCAAACTAAAATAGTTTGTTTTTATTTTGAGATATTTTTAATATTTCTAGACGATATGTTTCAAAAGCTAATAAAACTCTTGTAAAATTTTACGCTTTACAAAAAAATCAGTCTATTGACCTCATTCTTAGAATAACTCAACAGAAGAGTAATCTTCTGGACATTAAACATTCTGTTAAATTTGACACCATAATTTAAGAACTAGTCACAAAAGTACCTGTCAATACAACGTTCTCAGAGATAAGGGTTCCACCGCAAATGTATTTTATAGACGAGCGTTCTAGCTTGTACAAAGCCACATGCCAGGGCCAGTCTCCAGGATTCGTTGGTGCAGCGCTGACTATCAGTTCAGTGTGGCCTACTTTACGACGCCCACAGCTCGTTGCTGGTTCTCTACTAGCACTTTCAGCGTGATCTTGGTATCCTGATATGTACTGATCTAAAAATCCCTAATAATATTTGAATAAAAACATTGTAAATTGAAATTAACAAAGATATGATCTATTCTAAATTACTTATATACAATAAAGAAATCGCCTTTGGTGTAGGACACCAATAATTTGCTGTCGATGTCACCATATATGGATGACGACCTCCGTTGTTGAATAGTGTGTACACCGGTTTTCATGGGTTCCACTCTGAGGGTCCCAAGTTCAATTCCCGGCCGAGTCGATGTAGAATAAATAAAAACAAAACACTATTTTAAAACAAATGAATATGCACGAAAAAGTAATAAAAATATTTGCGTATTCAACATATTTTTTAGAGTCTTCCTAAGTTAAATGAAATGAAAAATATTAGACTACTTAAAAGTCGATTAACGATTATATCATGTAGTTATAATTATTGTTATATTTGGAGCCGGTGTCAGCCACGGTGCCCTTGCCCCAACAATCAAAAGAAAGAAGCGATACGAGCCCCTTGATTGATCCAGTATATTATTGTGTAAAAGATAATTTGTAAAAAACATATTTGTTAAAGTATTTTCGTATTGTTTTTTGATAGATATAATGTAGGGTTTTATTAGCTGACACCGACTCCAAATATAACAATAATTATAACTACATGATATAATCCAATATTTATTTATTATTATTTATGTACATCGGTTGGTCATTTAATTTTTATTTTTTGACAACTTTGCATCATCATCAATTAAATATAAGATTTAGTAGCCCTTAATTGTATGTAATACACTTACCCCGAGTGGTTTTTTGCAGTATTCCTTTGAATTTATTTTGACGCTTGTAAAGTAAGGAACTATTCCCGGTGTTAGACCTTTGACAACGAAACTAATGTCTTTATGTTCCTTAAAAAATACGATATCGAATGTATTACTTTCATATTTACTTGCCGTAATTCTTGAAAAATTTCGATCGTTCTGAAAAAAATAATAATAATTGGTTACGTATTAATTTTTAGATATTTGTTCTAAATTCAAATTTCGAACGGAGAGAGATGTAGACGATAAACATTACTCCAGAAATACTTGTGATGTAATCTATTCTATATTAGCAGACTATTCATGCAATGCTTTACTCAAGAAAAAAAACTATTAAATCAATATTCATAAAGTTATACCAAACGACAGTAAGTTTTGGAGGTTGTACTCCATTCATACAACAATAGCTGTGCTCAACAGTTACACGTTTTATATTGACGTGCCGAGCGTGAATTTCATGTTTTTGTATGTCATATAAAGCCGTAAGCACAGCAAGAAACTTTTCAGTATATTGTTGTAACTTATCAATTATTTGATTTAAGATGTTATTTAATTTTTAAATAAGGAGCACATTTATATTACATAGGTGGACCATCAAAATAAATACGTCACAGGATTAAATATTCACCAATGTAACGCTCGCATCTGCGTCAAATTTCAATACAATTCTGGAACTCGTTGGAAATTTCTTGTCTATAAAGGCAGTGTATGAGTTTTCCTCTTCCGGAGCCACCCCTGGCTCATATGATACTGATATATCAGTTGAGCCATTGCACGGACGAGCGAAAAGAATCGGATTACCGATGAAGGTCCATCCCGAATCGTTATCACCGTTTATATTTGGAAAAAGTACTAAAAAAACGTAAATTAGCTCCTGTTTCATATTCACGATTCTAGAATCTGGAAAATACAATTAAAATCATTACCGTCCTGGCTAACGCACATTTGCTGATACTAAATATACTACTTATGTTGTTTATTTACAACATTAGAGACTTCAAAAAATATTAGTATTTATCTATTTCTCCTTACTATTCAATCATGTATTGAAAACAAACGCATCAAAATCTGTCGTGTAATTTTGAAGCTCTAAGCATATATAGGGACAGACAGCGGTAAGTAACTTTGTTTTATACTATGTAATAATGATAATGATTTATTACACGGTGTTAAAACTTAATTTAACAATTGCAAGATGTGCAACAGACGGCTTTATCACTAAAGCGATAAGCAAATTTTGTGAAGAATACTAATAAAAATAATGTGCGGAGGTGGGCAAAAATTTTGATATATAATAATACACAATACACGTAACTATAAATATATTAAAGCGACAAATATAAATATTTAATTATATTTTTTTAAAACGGCTTGATATTGACCGCTTCATATAACTAAAGATTACGAATTACAAAGTTAAGGAGAAGCTTCAACATAGGACTTAGAACAGCAAGAAAAAGAGTGTCTTATTATCGACCGACTTCTAAAAGGAGGAGGTTATCAATTCGTCTGTATTTTTTTATTTTTTTTTATTTTTATTGGCTCCAAATATACCAATAACTATAACTACATGATATAATCGTTAATCGACTTTTAAGTAGTCTAATATTTTTTATTTCATTTAACTTGGGAAGACTCTAAAAAATATGTTGAATACGCAATTATTTTTATTACTTTTTCGTGCATATTCATTTGTTTAAAAATAGTGTTTTGTTTGAAGTCGGTTTTTCTTTTTGTTAAAATTTTATTTTTTATAGCTCACTATTTACTTTTTAGTAATCAAGTTTCATTTTTATTTTTACCAAATTAAATTAAAAAATCTTACCTGTAGTATTTAATAAATTATTAATATTATTCTCGAGAATCACAAAGCACGATAATTTGAATGATTTTCCTTATGATTTTACACCAAAACAAAGTCACTGACACTT
This sequence comes from Vanessa cardui, assembly GCF_905220365.1. NCBI lineage: Eukaryota > Metazoa > Arthropoda > Insecta > Lepidoptera > Nymphalidae > Vanessa > Vanessa cardui. The sequence goes on along the minus strand of NC_061144.1, from coordinate 1,847,184 downwards.
GATAACCTGTTTCCCTCGTATACTATTTATTTGACCTTGATCTCGTCTCAGCTTGTGTTGTCATATTAAAATAAATGAAACCAAAAAGAAGTATTTAATGAAGCAGCATCTTCGAATTACTAATTTCATATAAATCTATTTTAGATTTATATTACAGTAACGTTATAATATACAGTCTTAGAAGAAAAAATCCATTTTTATTAGCATTAACAACAATATGCTAGTGCTGCCAATTCAAAAACAACAATTTACACAGAATTTTATTATTTATTTTTTAATATAATAATAATAAATGATTCAAATTAAAAAAATGGAATTATAAATATATATATTATTTGTTCTGTATACATTTTGCTAATTTGATATAAGAAAAGAAGACTGATTACGTATATTAAATAATACAACAAATGTTACATCGCTTATCAGTTTTGAATATTTCTAAGAAATAAGTTTACTGTTTTCTATAGCCAAGATTTAAATTATTGAGTTAGACATATTTCTCAGCAGAAAATCTTAGCAATTCAAAATTATATTACAATCATTTTTTCCATATCGATATGACGTTAAAACCTTCAAAATTTGATCATACTCATCTTTTAAAAGTCAGTAACCAATTTGCAGGCTTTACTTGTACCGTTTTGTTTACTGTATCAGTATCCATGGACATTCCTATTAGGGATGTTAAATAAGGAGTCCACTGAAGTCTGGAATCCAATTCTATTCCCAAAAACGCAGTTGGCTAATTCAAGACGGCCACCGTTTATAGATATATTATAATTTTGCTTTTTAACATTGGGTAGGGTACAATTACACATTGACTACGTATTAAAAATAGTGAAGTATCGTCAGCAAACAACTATATACCACGAATACTTTAAGATAGAAAATAAGATCATTTATATATACTAAAAATATAAACGGACCCAAAATTGAACCTTGTGGAACACCCACTTTTAACGTAGATCTAGAAGATTTTATCCCATTAATGAAAACTTAACGTATTATACATAAATACGTGCATACAAGAAAATAACGTTTAGTTTTATGAACGATTAAAAAATCCAGTACAGTTTTTGATAGTATCTTTAAGTGGCTTTGAAGTCGCTCAGTCGGGTCATTAGAAAGTGTCTTTAAAACCTTATATTATTAAAGTACACGCAAGTACAGTAGTATGAACTTGAATTGAACCCGTATCAAGTCAAAGAACAAAAAAATTCGAATTGAGGTAAAGTATAGTACGACACAACTTACATGTAGCATCGGCAAATTCAATAAAACCAATTACCCCCGATTTATACAACCAATAAAAATAGTTCCCCATCGCGCCATCCAACGCTATTCATCGCTATAGATTCTCGTGTCTGTTCAACCCGAGAAAGCAAGTGCATGTAAATCGACGTGTCAAATTGACGACTATATTAGTTCAGATGATATTACAAGTTATTACGTTTGTGTAAAGATTACATAAGAAATAAATATAGAGATATCGTACTTAATTCGGATGTGATCGGTTTCACAAATTTTGCCTTAATATTACAAATTTAAATTTGGAATATTTAAATTCTGACATTGCCTCAATACTATATTATATTTGGAATGTTTATTTAAATCAGTATTAAATACATAAAAGCGCCATCTAGTGAGATATTATGACACATCTTTCTGCTATGTCTAAGTTGGCTAAGTTATCTAGACTTAAAGGTAAATGCGAATAGATCTAGATGTCGCTTGTATTATAAAAGATAAATGAATTATATAATATAAATATTTGTATAAATATCTTATACCATTTCGCCAGGCATTTTTTTGAATGGCCTATAAGGCTATATTTCCCGAGACGAAGAGACAAACGAATGTTACCTCTTCATAATATTAGTATGTTCACTCACTATTCAAAAACCACTTCTGAATGTCATTCTCTATATTGAATTAAACGCAATATCTCAAAAGTGTCATTATTATAATATTATTGTCGAGACCTTATATAAATTGGAGTACCTAAACCAAACGCTAGCGCGATTTAGAAGCCAACACGTTTATATATATTTTCAGTATAAACATTCAACTTTTCAGAATAAAAACTATAACGAGAAATTAATACATAATATTAATATTAATATATAACATAATATTTTATAACGTTTTGTTTAGTATAACTACAGGCACAAGGGACAGACCATCCAATATGTGTTAGCTATTTAAAAAGAAATAATATGTACTGTACATAAATATGATTATGATCTGACTATTTTTATTGAAATGTGAAAAAAATCAGCAATGCGGGTAGTCAAATAAATTGTAAATATAAGAAGGACTAAAGATTTTAAAAGCACTGTGTGAATAGATTTACTCTCAGTTCGTTTGAGGTTTTGATGGCGAAAGTAATTTAAGGTAAGATTATAATTGTACTAATTGTAATGTTCATTGTATTAAATTAAAATGTAATAATGTTTAAATGTGTTGTATAAAATAAATACATTGTATGATGTGCATTTTCTGTTTTATTTTAATATAATAATAATAGTAAAATGTTAACATATGTTATATATCATTTTATTTATTTAACAATATCCATGGGCTGACAGTCCCTGCCAACACTGATTTTGATCGTTCAGTCAGGTCATTAAAAGTGTATTCAAAGCCTTATTTTTATGATTAAATTCCATATACAATATATTAGTAATAAGCAGTAAATTTGTCCATGCCTAAATTTCATATTATTTGATTAGATTACGACAGGAAGGAGGAACTGAAGGGTCACCAGTCATACGCTCATAAACGGTCTGACTGCCAAGGCGTTACAGCAGTATACGAAATACGGAATCCTGTGACGTCACCGAAAAGACGAATAGGTTATCGCTGCTTTTCGAGTGGGTTTTCTGAAGTAACAGTGCACTGGACATCCTGGGCACCGGCGTGGCCCATATACCCTCCATTTTGTGTTGGAGAAACGTTTTTCTCTTTTTAATTATTCCAACGATAAAAAGAGGTTTTATACCGCTGAACTCTGTAGTAATAATTAATATATACCTTAAACATGTTGGTAGGGCTTTGTGCAATCCCGTCTGGGTAGGTAGTACCCACTCATCAGTTATTCTACTAAATAACAGTACTCAGTATTGTTGTGTTCCAGTTTGAAGGGTGAGTAAGCCAGTGTAACTACAGGCACAAGGGACATAACATCTTAGTTCCCAAAGTCGGTGGCACATTGAAGATGTAAAGAATAGTTATATTTCTTACAGCGTCATCTTCCGCCAACCTATACCATAAAACAGTAACTGAACAAGACTAAGAACTGAATAGTGATAATTATAAACATACAAATATCTTTTCGTTGAACTGGATACTAAAACTTCGTACGGAATATATTAACTATTTGGAAAGCTCGGAATAATAAAATAAAACATTATGTTTGAAAAACAAATCCTCTTGTTTAACCATTCTAGAGAATAAACTCTCAGAGATTTTACAGTTCGCTGAGCCATTAATTGCAACGAATAAACAAGAACCTCATGCATTTTTATATTTGTGCTTGATACCAGAAATGTACAATAACAACAAGAATAACAGCCTGTAAGTTTCCCACTGCTGGGCTAAGGCCTCCTCTCCCTTCGAGGAGAAGGTTTGGAACATATCCCACCAACCCGCATTGGGTTGGTGGAATACACATGTGCTAGAATTTCTATGAAATTTGACACTTGCAAATTTCCTCACGATGTTTTGCTTCACCGCAGAACACGATATGAATTATATACACAAATTAAGCACACGAATATTTAGTGCTTGCTTGGGTTTTAACCGACAATCATCAGTTAAGATGCACGCGTTCTGGGTCACCTCGAATCTATATAGGAATGTTAATGAAAATTAAACCAATTTTAATATTATCACATAAAGTCAGTATCAAAATGATCTATTTCCTAAATAAGAATTTGAAAGCCGATAATTTATCGTAAATGATGTTTAACGTGTTATAATTAAATAAGCTTTATAAAGATAATCTATTTTTTATTTTGCTGCTGTCTCTACACGATCGTTTACACACACTGAGACAATTTGCAAACACGAGCTTCACTCATACTAATGCAATAATAATAATTTACAGTCACGCGAATTTGTGACTGAATAGGTCTATAACAATTATGCACTAGTGTTTCTTCATTAGTAGAAATTCGACCAAAATAATAATCGCTATTGAAAGTTCGAGGAAAACATTACATGTGTTCGCATTTATCGAACATTTATTTTTTTTATATTTCTGTCAAAGGCCCAAAAGACTTTATTGAAAAAAAACAATAGATAAAAAACAACGTTTCGTAGGACGGTTTGCATGTAACACACATATGTACCTTAGTAAAAGACCATTAAAATTCCATGTTAATTTAAATAACAACAAAAACTTAAACTAACTGTTTTATTTTGTTTTACTCCTGGCTTTAATCGCGTATTTGGAAGCCAGAAGTAATGAGTAGCCATCTTTAGATCGTATAAAAAAAATCGCTAACCGTTGTCTATTCCTATGTATGCTTAGACCTTAGATCTTTTAAACTACACAACGAATTGTTGTTTGATTTTTTTATAAGATACATTGATTCAAGAGATAAGATATAACGCATCACTGGCTTTTCCCGTGCTGTGCTTCGCTAATGGCTCGGCGGGGCTCTGATTATGCTTCAAGAGTACCGTTCCCTCCCTCCAAAACCATTTCAAGCTGGCCTGTACGGCCATCCTTATCATATTTCAAATCAAGTGTAACTTGACCAAAATAGTCTAGTATTTCGTACAACAACAACAACAAAACAACAACAGCCTATGAATTTTCCACGGCTGGGCAAGGCCTACTCTCTCATTGAGGAGAAGGTTTGGAGCATAACCTACCACGATGTTCCAATGCGGGTGGGCGTAATACACATGTGGCAGAATTTCTATGAAATTAGATACACGCAGGTTACCTTACGCTGTTTTCCTTAACCATGACATGAATTATAAACACAAATTTGAACTCGCAATCATCGGTTAAGATGCACGCGTTCTAACCACTAGGCTATATCAGCTTGTGTATCAAGATATATATGTACAAAAATAATAAGCATCACAGTGCGGTTGTTTTGCGTCCAACAATTTTCAAGTGTTCGTTAGCCTTTGCAATAGTCGAGAGTGCTTGGCGTGACTCAAATCTGCTCTTGTTGGATACACGACGACCTCACATCTATTCCGACAACGGTGTAACAAGTTCGAACAAACACTTCGTTAAACTTATGTTAAACAATGTTTGATATTTATCAACTGATTGAAAGGTGTGAACTTAGTTACATTACATTTGATAACCTTGATTAATTTTGATATTAAAACTGTCAACAAAATCACAATATACTTCATTCAAGTAGGCTTTTGCGAGCACTTTTGAATCGTCATTTAACAACTATATTAAATGAAGCTACCCCCGGTTCGGACAGTAGATTCTACCGAGAAAAACCGGCAAGAAAATCGGTAGTTACTCTTTTTCAACATTTAAAAATACATTCATGTTAGTTAAATATAATTACGTATGTATAAAATATCATGCCTGGAAGTCAACAAGTATAAATTCCGCGCATTTTTATCGTCTGCATAATCTTGTACTGAATTATATGCATTATTTACCGATTTATTTTTTACAAATTATTTAAAATTATGAAACGGCAAGTTAAATAATGTTTGTGTAATGTTATTATAGAAACAAATACCTTGGCCTTGGCGGAAATGCACAAGAATTATTTAACACGTTCAATACGGAGCGAGGTCTAACACGCCTCGTATGTGTTTCCGTTGTGGTGCGGCTAAGAAAAACATAAATGTCTCTGTCGTGCGGAGGCCATAACGTTAATACTTTTCTGGGTTTCTGTGACAATGTACCAATGTACTGAAGAAATAAAATGCGGTCACATATGACACATCCAGTTTTAATTTCCCCGTACCAATATGGTTATAGTTTTCATACGAGGTCTTAAACGCCCCATACCGTAGGAATGTAAAAAATAAAAAAAATTAGCCGCAGTCAACGTGTTTAAAAAACATATCTGTCAATAAATCAATTAGGTTAACTGATAAAAGTATTCTGTGTATATGTCAGACGATATTTTATTACACCCGATGAATTAATGATTGTTCGTAATCATTAATTTTTGAGATTAACGTGTACTACGAGAGGACGGAAGCTTCGTCTAAATAATGGTCATGTCTCCCAGCTATTTAATTACAATTTAAACGCGTTTTATGTCATAGCGTTGGACTCATGTTTTGTATACCATAATTGTGTAGTGCTTATAAATTTAAACGTACTAAGCGATCATGATCATTACATAGTATAAAACAAAGTCGCTTACCGCTGTCTGTCCCTATGTATGCTTAGATATTTAAAATCACATATAATGTGATGTCGTAAAAAATCAAATTCTTTAGTGTGTTTAGTGTCAGTTTTGACCCAAGCGAACCCGGGCGGGTCGCTAGTTACATATTATATAACAAAGTCACTTACCACTTTTTTCTAATAGATAGAGTATTTCAAGAATAATGTTTTTGTATATAATACATGGACAATATAGTAAAGAATGATTGATTGTTTTAGAAATTTCTAATATGATGTCTGTCTATTTCTAATTATTTTTTTTTTTATTTATTTATTTATTTCTTTTTATAATAAAACATACACATTAATATATTTTACAAGCCATTAAACCATTTTCTGGTTTGTATTGGCTAAGAAAAGTATTCGCATATACTATTTATTAAAACTAAACAATACAGACTGTTCCCAAATGTCTCATTTAATTATATATATTTTTTTATTTATATACATACCATATACACATACACATACATACACATACACACATATACATATATATACACATATTTATACATATATATACATACATAGTATAAATTGTAAAAAAAAAAACAATAGATAAAAAACAACGTTTCGTGGGACGGTTTGTATGTAACACACATACCTTAGTAATAGACCATTAAAATTCCATATTAATTTAAATAACAACAAAAACTTAAACTGTTTTATTTTGTTTTACTCCTGGCTTTAATCGCGTATTTGGAAGCCAGAAGTAATGAGTAGCCATCTTTAGATAGTATAAAAAAAATTACTTACCGCTGTCTGTTTCTACGTATGCTTAGACCTTAGACCTTTTAAACTACACAATGGATTTTTGTTTGATTTTATTTTATAAGATACATTGATTCAAGAGATAAGATATAACGCATCACTGGCTTTTCCCGTGCTGTGCTTCGCTAAAGGCTTAGCGGTGCTCTGATTATGATACGAGAGCACCGTTCCCTCCCTCCAAAACCATTTCTAGCTGGCTTGTACGGCCATCCTTATCATATTTCAAGTGTAACTTGACCAAAAAAAGTCTAGTATTTCGATATATGCGTAAAAAGTGAATATATTCGTACAACAACAAAACAGCCTGTGAATTTTCCACTGCTGGGCACGGCCTACTCTCTCATTGAGGAGAAGTTTTGGAGCATTATCTACCACGATGTTCCAATGCGGGTGGGCGTAATACACATGTGGCAGAATTTCTATGAAATTAGATACACGCAGGTTACCTTACGCTGTTTTCCTTCCCCATGACATGAATTATAAACACAAATTTGAACTCGCAATCATCGGTTAAGATGCACGCGTTCTAACCACTAGGCCATCATGTGTATATCAAGATATATATGTACAAAAATAATAAGCATCACAGTGCGGTTGTTTTGCGTCCAACAATTTTCAAGTGTTCGTTAGCCTTTGCAATAGTTGAGAGTACTTGGCGTGACTCAAATCTGCTCTTGTTGGATACACGGCGACCTCACATCTATTCCGACAACGGTGTAACAAGTTGGAACAAACTCTTCGTTAAACTTATCATAATATTTGATATTTATCAACTGATTGAAAGGTGTGAACTTAGTTACATTACATTTGATAACCTTGATTAATTTTTTTGATATTAAAACTGTCAACAAAATCACAATATACTTCATTCAAGTAGGCTTTTGCGAGCACTTTTGAATCGTCATTTAACAACTATATTAAATGAAGCTACCCCCAGTTCGGACAGTAGATTCTACCGAGAAAAACCGGCAAGAAAATCGGTAGTTACTCTTTTTCAACATTTAAAAATACATTCGTGTTAGTTAAATATAATTACGTATGTATAAAATATATCGCCGCAGCCATGTTTATAAGACATATTTGTCAAATAAATTCCCATAATCAATTAGGTTAACTGATAAAAGTATTCTGTGTATATGTCAGACGATATTTTATTACACCCGATGAATTAATGATTGTTCGTAATCATTAATTCTTGAGATTAACGTGTACTACGAGAGGACGGAAGCTTCGTCTAAATAATGGTCATGTCTTCCAGCTATTTAATTACAATTTAAACGCGTTTTATGTCATAGCGTTGGCCTCATGTTTTGTATACCATAATTGTGTAATGCTTATAAATTTAAACGTACTAAGCGATCATGATCATTACATAGTATAAAACAAAGTCGCTTACCGCTGTCTGTCCCTATGTATGCTTAGATATTTAAAATCACATATAATGTGATGTCGTAAAAAATCAAATTCTTTAGTGTGTTTAGTGTCAGTTTTGACCCAAGCGAACCCGGGCGGGTCGCTAGTTACATATTATATAACAAAGTCACTTACCACTTTTTTTTAATAGATAGAGTATTTCAAGAATAATGTTTTTGTATTTAATACATGGACATTATAGTAAAGAATGATTGATTGTTTTAGAAATTTCTAATATGATGTCTGTCTATTTCTAATACAAAGCTAGTTGCTAGTTATGAAGTAAAATCAAAATATTTCGATTACATGATTACATCAAGAATATATAAATTTACATACACTATAACTAGAATTACATGACGGCAAATTTTGGCTAACGTGCCCCTTTGTGCCCCAGATGACGTTCAAAGTGCATTCAAATAATTCAATCAGCTACCGGTGTATATTGTTCAATAGAATAGTCTATGATGGTATCCTCACCTACAACTAGCTATACTATCAGCTTGTAATCGATATTTCTCTACTGCATTGTAATTTAGGTGATTGTTATCATTTAGAGGTGAAGAAGATTCCTTAAACTTTTTTCCATGGACATATATGCATTCCCAAAGACCGGAATTTTGCGCTTATGTTGACCTACTATAAAACCTCTTTATGTACTCATACAAAATGTCTTCTTGGCGCTTTATATTCTCAGATGTTTTTTTGGAGAGCTGATCGTAATACTTAACAAAGAGTCTCATCGAGTATATAATAGTAGAAATCTGAATGTCATTGGTTATTACGTTGCGTTACTGATTGTTAAAAATTTAGACCAATTATATTAAACCTAGCTTCAGTCGTGTCTAAAAAAAGTATTGATGAAAACCCCTAAACTCAATTCTACGTTTCCACGAAACTAAAACAGATTTTCTGAAACCAGCTAAATAAAATACGCGATATGAAAGCAGCTAAATAAAATTAGATCACATATTTTTTACCATGTAAAAAAAGTAAACTAAAGTAACAGCCTGTAAATTTCCCACTGCTGGGCTAATGGCCTCCACTCCCATTAAGGAGAGGGCTTGGAACATATTCCACAACGTTGTTCCAATGCGGCTTGGTGGAATACACATGTGGAGGAATTTCAATGAAAATAGACACATGCAGGTTTTCTCACGATGTTTTCCTTCTCCGCCGAGCACAAGATGAATTTATAAACAAAATTAAGCACATATATATATATATAGTGGTGCTTGCCTGGGTTTGAACCCGAAGTCATCGGTTAAGACGCACGTGTTCTAACCACAGGGCCATGCTCTGCTCTAACATGGCGTATGAAAAATTTTGAAGCAATAGGTACACCAAAAATTATAATACATAAGTTTTTAGTGTTTTTTTCATTTTTTGTTGACTGACTACCACCGCCCATGGACATCTGCAATACCAGGGGGCTTGCAGGTGCGTTCGCAGGGGCTTGCAAGGAGTACGCTCTTTTCTTGAAGGTTCCCATGTCGTATCGGTTCGGAAAAACCGCCGGCGAAAGCTGGTTCCACAAAGTGGTTGTGCGAGGCAGAAAATGTCTAAGAAATTGCGCTGTTGTGGATTTTCGGACATCTAGGTGGTGAGGGTGAAACTTAGAATTTTGACGAGATGTCCGAAGGTGAAATTCTGCAGCCGGGATTCATCCGAACAATTCCTTGGAACATTCCCCGTGAAAAATTCTGTAGAAGATGCAGAGTGATCCAACATCTCTCCAGGTCCAATTATTCTCTGTATTCTTTTGAAGTCATAGATAAATGTTTTCAATTTAATTCCAAATTATTTTCAATAGAAGGATTAATTTGCTCTGCATTTTAAATTACTTTAAAACTGTTTGTTAAATATTATAATTTTTAATTTTATTTGATATATTATTTAAAGTTATATATTGTTAATTTTTGTTGGTATTTGGTAATTAAAAAAGTTTTTGTATCAAGTTATGCACTTTATATACACTAGGTATTTTTTTTAATTTTCTCTATAGACATTAGTGTCAGACACAACATTATGTCGAGATACGTTGATGACTGTCTGAGTAGTGTAGCATTAAGACAGATGACATTTTGCCAATGATATGACATTATCTATAGAGATGTTCGCATCTATCAACGTAGTGTCATGCTCCTATTTAGACAGTGGATCACGTGACCAACGTGACACTATGTCTAGAGATGTTATGGCTGTTGACGTGTCATATTTACGCAGAAAAACAATAACCGAGCATGATACTACCAAAGACAGCGGAGAGAAGATGAGAAGGCTTGAAGCGTCCGTGAGTCCGTGAATATGTACAGATGCAGACACAAATGTCACGTCGTAACGTGCGCGCACCTCCATACATATTCATGGACTCGACAAGAGTGACGAAACAGTCACCGTGACAAAAATAAAGATACTAATTAATTATTTTATCTATCGATATATAAAACCTTTTTCGATTACAACATAAGTATGCAATGACAGTACGGGATACACTTAGAATCTATTTGAGTTGTCTTTTGACCATTGATTAGCGCCTTTCGGTCTTCTACTGGTTATTCTTTGGAGAGTATTCTAACCCCCATCAGCCGTTTTCAACAAATACATAGATTCTGGGAGAGTCGAAATAGGCTAAAATAAAATAAAATAAAATAATATTCCATTTCGGGTTGGAATCGACATTCGCACGAAGCGTTTTGCGTTCCCATGCGCACAGACAAATAGGCTATTTGACAATGCGAAAAATAAATTGTCAATTACTGTAATTAGTATATATTATGACTTTAGAAATGGTTATTTATTAACGAAAGTTGAAAATAATACTTAATTGATTTAAAAATCCACAAATATAAATGCATTTTTTTAAACGAGATAAAATGCTCCTGATTGGCCAGGCTTATGATATATACCACAGATTAAAATACAGGCAAGTGACGTCACCGACCCCGTTGCAGCGCCGTATTGTCCAAGAAGCGTTTTCGTTCGCTATTTAAATATGGAATTTTTAATATGATATTTTTCAGCAAATAAGTACTTGAAATAAAAAAAAAAAACAATTTTTACTGGGTTCCTTAACCTCTATTCAATGGTATAATATGGAATTTAAAAACAAAAACCAGTCAAATAGCCTATTGTGGTGTGTCCTTACGTTGTTTGTGTTTCCTGAACATTACAATTTGGATATCTTTAATGCAAGAGTAAATAGCATATATTTAAGGGATACTATCTTGTACTAAATCTAACTTGAAATCAAGCTGAAAGTCATAATATGTTCACACCTTAGGTACCTATCACCTTACATATGGTACAATTGTCTAGCAACTATAACGATTGAATAACTAAGATATATAACCATTGTTCACTATATTTCGGTTGAAATATTGAACTTATTTGAACAAATAAACACCATGCAACTATCGAATACATATCTCAAGGGATTTGAAAATACACAGGCAGAGAAAATAGACAAGCGAAACCAGGTAATGTAACAACGATACCCCTACCACGGTATTTTGTAGAATTATAAATAAATAATATTAATAAGTTAGATATATATAGTATATTAGTATAGTTAATTATATTAATTCCTTAATTCATTTGGATAATGAGCTGGCTGGCTGGAGATGGCCCAGTGGTTAGAACGCGTGCATCTTAATCGATGATTTCGGGTTCAAACCCAGGTAAGGGCTTAATTTGTGTGTATAATTCATTTCGTTCTCTGCGGTGAAGGAAAATATCATGAGGAAACCTGCATGTTTCTCATTTCATCAAAATTCAGCCACATGTGCATTCCACCAATCCGCATTGGAACAGCGTGGTGAAATATATTCCAAACCCCCTCCTTAATGGGAGAGGGGGCCTTAGCCCAGCAGCGTGAAAATTTACCAGGCCGTTACTTTACTTTTCTTTTATTTGGATAATTACTACATACTTAAAAATAATAGTAATGTATTCTGTATTTAATCATGACTCGGAAATCTGTGCCTTTCTTTATTCGATCGTGTATAAGTGACATCTCATTATATTTTTACAATTCGTCCTGTATTCGACGGTGAAAGAAAAACATCGTAAGGAAAGCTTCATTCAGTGGATTAAAATCTGCCTATTAGAGCAGCGCTGTGGAGAAAGATTTAGCCAATACATTTACAGAATGATACTTTATACATTATGATAATTTTAAGTTTGTAACTCGAACGATCGAGAAACAAATGGTAATATCTATTTTGATTGGTTTATTCGCATGCTCTTTGAGTCACGATGCTGGCTACGGGTTGTGTAGGTGGCCAGAAATTACCCGAATTACCGCATAGTATTGACTGTGAATGGACTCAAAATGCAGATGACAGTTCCGTTTGCAGTTCCTCGTTCAGTATTTGTTGGAGTTCTTGTCGTAATTGTTCTGAAATAGTGCAGAATCATCGTTAATTTTCTCTTTGAAATCTTCTTCTGATGAAATAACTTAGTTGTTACATTTTATAAAAGGTTATCTTTATAAATGTGAAAGTAACTCTCTCTGTCTGTCTGTATCTCTGTCACGACCAAACCGCTGAACCGAATTTGATGAAATTTGGTAAGAAGCAAACTGTTAATAAGCAACTGTAAAGTTAATTTCATAACTTGAAAACACACGACAATCAACACCCTAAAATGCGAGCGAAATCGCCGGCGACTACTAGTTTTTCACAAAGCCAGAAATTTGGCAAAGTTTCGTTAAATTTAGTATTTTTGTTTCCAAAGAAGTAAAGTTTTGTATGTAGTAATGGACAAGCAATATGTGCAGTGGTAGCAACTTGATGGTAAGTGGCTTTAACGGTATACTCGATTGTATTTATTGGCAACGTAAGAAATCACCATAACCAACTATGGGAACGATGATGTTCCTGTAGTTACTCTACCATAATACTAATTATTGCTGCTAAATAGACTTACAAAAAGACCCCCCCCCCCCAGTAAGGTATTTAATAGTCACGTGACATATACAAATCATCAAATAGAACAAATTTTTATTTACACTCCAGGAAATAGTATTTCTGTAATGTTAGATCAAATATCAGTCCACATTTTGTCCACTGTTATGATTGTTCGGAAGAAACGCTCCAGTAACGAGTAGGAGTTCGAGTCCCACCAAGGACCCTCCACAGTCGCAAAGGCTAACGAACCCTTGAATATTCAATGTAAAACAAGTCTAACTGAACACTATAAATCTTTTATACTTTTTTATTTGATAAATGAACTAGCCGCAAATCCTGGCTTCGGGTGGACGTAAGTTTATTTTTGGGTCTTTGTCCGACATGTTTAAAAATTTTCGTTCTATTTCAACATATTTACACGAAAATCTTAATATATTAAATACCTAAACCTTCATTATGAATCCTTCTGCCTATTAGTGAAAACCGCATGAAAATCTGTTTTGGAGTTAGCGAACATACAGACAGAATTATGAACTTTGTAGTGATATACTTTTATCCGATGATTGCGGGCTCGAATCCAGGCACCACAGAATTTTTATATGCTTAATTTGTGTTTATAATTCATCTCAAGCTCGGCAGTGAAGGAAAACGTCGTGAGGAAACCTGCATGTGTCTAATTGCAAAGAAATGCCACACGTGTATTTCACCAACCCGCATTGGAACAGCATAGCAGAATATGTTCCAAACCTTCTCCTCACGGAGAGAGGAGGCCTTAGCCTAGCATTGGGCAATATATAGACAGTTTTGTTGATATAAAGAAAATTGTAGGATATTAAAAACGTCTGATTCGAGAGTAACTACGTTAATGTTGCAGACATTAACGTAGTTACTCTTCAGTGAACTCTCACGATACGATGGCACGGCAATTCGACGTGACTAGAGTCGGGTGCAAAACTAACCGATTCTTTTGTTTTTTTTTTCATTTGCTACAGGCACGTTCCTCATAAGGCCTGCGATATATTGAGTTTTGGAAATGTGAACACTTTCGTGCAACACGTAAATTTATAAGTACAGCGTGTTATCTCTTTACGATCATTTCCACATCCCATCGGATTATTCGCTATCATTTCCGATATCTCCCATATCCCATGGGATACCTATATCCCAGAATGCACGCGAATAAGGGTGAATTCGAACTGGAGACGCGTTGAGGATGGAAAAAATTAGTCCGATCTATTTTTGACTTGTATTAAAACATCGATTTAAAACGTCAAATCAAATTAAAATAAACTTTATTCAAGTAGGCTTTTACAAGCGCTTTTGAATCGTCATTTTGCAATTAAGTGAAGCTACCACTGGTTCGGAAAGTAGATTCCACCGAAAAGAACCGGCATGAAATTCAGTAGTTACTCTTTTTCAATATTTAAAAAATACAGTCATATTAGTTAAATACAATTGTATGTAATGCATCTTGCCATCTTATTCCACGCGTTTTTATAATCTACAAAATCTTGTATCGAATAATATGGCTTTTCTACCAATGTATTTTTTACAAACGATTTGAATTTACGAAACAACAAAGTTAAAAATGTCTGCGGAATTTTAATATAGAAACTGATACCTTGCCCCAAGAAGGATTTATTGTCTTTGCAGAGACGAAAACTTGGCGTTATAAGCTTATTCTTACTTCTTGTGCATATACAATGATTATCACAGATATTATCAGTGATCAATGTTACTGTGAATGTACATAATATTGTTGTAAATATATTGCGTCAAAAAACAGAGGACATTTAGTTGGATTGATTTCTTAAATATCTTAAACAGGCACGTTTGGCCGATTATTAAATCCTACTCCTTCCAAACGCAATAACTCCAGTCCACCACCTCTCTTAAAGTTATTATTTTCTACAATAAAATTTATAAAATCTACGAATGTCTTGTTCACGGGTCTCGTAAATATGACATTCGTAGATAATGTCGAAATATCGAGCTCCACTGAACAAAAATAAAAAAACATGGTAAATATCAGTAAATTAATATCTTTAATAATAAAAATAACTATAGGATACCGCACACCAGCTAAGATCTTCTGATTTTTATTTAAAAAAGAAAACGTCAAAATATATAAAAATAGAATTTAAAAAGACAATGGCAACTGTGAGCCCGTGGATGTTGTAAATTACATAAAAAAAGGATATTACACATTTCACCCCCAATCCAATCAAACCATCTGTAACCCAAAATATCTTGCCTTATACCATTCTACATATATCCATAACCAACACTATTATCGTAATATCATAAAATTATTATAATAATATGACATTTAATAAGAACTTAACGTAAAAACTGACGTATAGTCTAACCTTCATTTCCTGAACTATCGACCGATTTAAGCTGGGAGCATTTAAGCTGGCAATATAACTCGGATAAGCCGTGTACACAAGGATTGAACTGTGGAACGCAGTCAATACTTCAAGAGCTTTGTGTTCCTAGCACAATATGGATTACAAAGCAATTTCTATGTGTATAACCAGACATATATATAATTATTGCCGACAAAGTTTTCGTAAACCTTTATTTTGATATATCTGAATTTACAGACTGATCTTAAATATGTATTATTAATAATTAAATTGATCTGCCAAACTTCTTTCATAGCTTATTTCATAATTGAAATTGTTATTTGAAAATTAGTTATTAGTATAAATATTCTGTTTTGGATATGGCTATATGTGAACATATCTTTGGCCTTTGTCATTGGTCTTGTAATTAAAAAATAACACGACTTAGACCATAACAAATTACCCTCAATGAATTGGTGGGCTGGTATGAATGATTACAATTTACCTGGAATATCATTATTTCTAAACTTTTTTTTTCTTATCCACTTTAAAAAAAATGGTCTATTCCCACCTTTTTTATAATCAATTTGATTTTTATTTTAAAAACATTTTTCAAGTTTGCAAACGCTGTTGAATCGTAATATCACATATGTAATGCTAAAAAGCGATTCGTTCTGCGCGCTCATTAACATTCCTTTAACTTTTTCATAAGAAAAGTTCAGTCACCTTGTAAAAAAAAGCATAAATTATATTAAGAATACTATCTATATTTAAAAACAAAAATCAATAACATAATTACTGGCCAAGATATATGTAATGAAATAATTCACCAATATTCATTTGCAGGTGTACATACATCCATAGATTGAAAAAGCAAGATTTTATACATGATAAAAAAGTGTGGCGTTAATACTTGTTGACTTCCATGCAGGACATATTATTTTAAATAATTGTATTTAACTAACATGACTTTGTAATTTTTAAATGTTGAAAAAGTGTAACTACTGATTTTCTTGCCGGTTCTTCTCGGTAGATACTACATTCCGAACCGGTGGTAGCTTCACTTAATTTTAAAATGACGATTCAAAAGTGCTTGTAAAGGCTTACTTGAATAAAGTTTGTTTTGATTTTGATTTTGATTTTTAATTAATTAATGAGTCTAACTTTGGATGTCTTGAAGATTTAAAAAATCGATAATTGGTACGATCTATATTGATCCAAATTGTTGGCCGATTTATTGGTTCAAACTCGTCAACTAGAGTTTGACATTACCAAGGTCTGAAAAGTATTTGCCAATCTTATTGGTCACAAGGTTCATCATTAAATATTCAAACCATAGTCCAAAGCTAAAGTTGGATATATAATTCAATACCTACTTTTCGATAACTAGGTCATCGCGTTGAACTATTCAGAACTAATACGATCATTATCGCACGTATTCAAGTAATATGTAATATAGAAAAGACAAAGTAGAGGGCATAAAAAAGTATAAAACTGCATTACCTGTTCAGCTCCAATTTGAATATTTTACGTTAGCTTGAAGGAATCTTGCGAGAAAAGAAGGCATATTAGTATGGAGATGACTTTTTATTTATTTATTTTTTATTTTCGGGAAACAAACAGTACAATAGAACAGTAATATGAAAACATAATAAATTAATACATAAACCAATCAAGTTTCCACTGATATCTATTACAAATTAGAAGCAGTAAGTAATAAAGACTAAGATCATTATATGAAGAATTAAAAATAAAACATAAAAAATAAACATTAAAAATTAATAACATAACACAAAATTAACATTCATTGATTAAGCAATTTATTGATCTTCTTTTTAAAACTTAAAAGACTTTTGTAACTTCTACCAATTTTTTTTGGAGTGAGTGTTTTTTGTCTTGTTTGAAACGTAAGTTGACCTTGAGTATCAAAACACAGGTGAAGCTATCAGATACAGATAATTTAAATATCGAATGTGTTTTTGTTTTTCTCATGTTTTCGAAATAATTTCGAGAGTTTTCATTTTGATTTTTAAATCAAACGTGCGGTTATCTAGCTGTACTAATATTTATGATGAATGCTCGATTCAATCAATTTCGCTGATAGCTTTATATTTAATTCAATACAGTACCATGTCAGTACCAAAGTGTTTTATAAGTGTACTTGAATGAAGATAATTTTGATTCGATTTGAAAATAAATGTCGAAGATTGAATTACTGTTATGAGCCATTTTGATGCCTATTCTTTTAATATTTTATTGTTATTATAGTGCCTAGTTAACGATGGCTATTTCATTGCCACGATTTGGATTTATCCCTGCAAATTTGCAAAAAAGACTCACCGGTATCTTCGTTGTACATTTTCGTCAGCGACCTTAAAAGTAAATTCTGTACATTTTATCTTACAGTTAAGTACTCAATAATGATGTCTGGACTTAGAATTGGCGAATCACTATTACAAGCATGTTTAAACATATTTTTAGGGATGAGAAAATTAGCGTCAAGACTTCACAAATACTTTTTTTAAAACATGAAGGCAATATTAACTTGTCCTTGGGTCTAACTAAAATGGCTCAATTGACGACCTCCGTGGTCGAGTTGTGTGTATACTGGTTTTCATGGGTACGCCACTCTGAGGTTCCGGGTCGAATCCCGAAGTCGATAATGAAAAAGTTCATTAGTTTTCTATGTTGTCTTTGGTATAAGTGTTTGTGGTGCCGTCGTTACTTATGATTTTCCTTTTCTGCGGTAGCTTACATTGGAATCAGAGTAATGTATGTGATGTTGTCCAATATTTATTTATTTACAATACAATGTATTGCTATTGGACAGCAGAATATATGGTGAGGCATACATACCGACGAAACTGCATCTCTATGCAAATTCATCTCAATGTAAGCTTTTGAATTATCAAAGGTTGAATTCTCTTATACGTCTGAAACGAAAGTAAAACTTTTACTTATATATTAAAAAATCCAATTAATTAAAGAAGCTTCCCTTTACTTTGTTAGCATCTGGTACTCACATATATATACCATAACCCAAGACTATGGCTTCAAATAGCTTAATTACGCTCCGATGGCAGATGCTCAGTCTGGGCGATGTCTACAGACTTTCTAGTAATTATGTGAAAATTCTCTTTAATGGCTTATTGGAAATGCCGATCTTAATATTTCAATTTTTATTTTTTTTTAATTTTATATACGTACCCAATATTTTTAGGTAGTTTTAATCTTTTCCTTTTAGATATTATCTAGAAGTATTTTAATTATAGTGATTTATTATGCAATCTGTGTGGTCCCGCATTATAATAAAACCTCCCCTTATTCGCCTCTTACAACACCTACGGCCACCCGTGGGCAGATATTAGGGCCCAGTGCATATCACCTGCACTTTGGGCTACCGTGTGGGTAGCGTGGTGGTGGCGGGTAAACCAACACGATAGCATTCCTAAAAGAGGGTTAGTGTCAGGCAGGCGGCCGATTTTAAAATTTAATCCAAAACCTTAAAAGTATGGAAAACGAAAGCCATAGAAATAGAATAGACTCGGCTTCTGTGGGAAATGGACAAGGGTTGTCGCACCAAAACGGGTGGGTGCGACTTAAAAAGCGAGCTCGAAGTGTGAGAGAGGTAAGATTGAGGTGTGCTAGTTGGGAGGAACATATTGTGAGGCTTTGAGCACGGATGTGGATGGATACAGAGGTAGAGGTAGATGGATTGTGTGAAAGAAGATATGGTTAGAAAGAATGTTACTGGTGTGATGACGTCCGACATGCTGCGCCGACTCCAAATAAAATTGGGATAAGGGCAAGAGGATGGATGAGTACTTGGCACCAAAGAACATAGTAGTCTTCTACTGCAAATCTAAATGATGAAAGTAAATTAAATATATACAAGTATTCGCATCCGGAGTGCTATTGTGTAGAAACTCATTTTGTATCTAACTCTTGATATTAAAAACCAAATAACTGTGATATGTTGTATGTTATCGTTATTACAGTATGTGTATATCACCTTATAGAATTACAGAAATGTGTTTTACAGTATGTTTCGATATTTTTCTTCTATTTCGACTAATACTATTTTAGGTGTTGATTTGATATGAGGTTGTGTATAAGACAACAACAACAACAACAACAGCCTGTTTATTTTCCACGGCGGGCTTAAGCTTCCTCTCCCTTTGAGGAGAAAGTTTGGAACATATGCGCTGTTTCAATGCGAGTTGGTGGAATGCACTTGTACGCAGAATTTCTATAAAACTAGGCACATGCATTTCCTCAAGATGTTTTCCTTCCCCGCCGAGCATGATGAATTATAAACACAAATTAAGCACATAAATAATAAATAAATAATGAATAAATAACAAAAAGTGGTGCTTGCCTTGTTTTGAACCCGCAATCGTTAAGATGCACGCGTTCGAAGCACTGCGCCAATATATGGGCGTATAAGAAAATGTATTTTTTTTGTTCTCTGGTGCATCTTGCAGTGAAATGCGATATTATGAATATTGTACTAAAGTTATCATTTGAGTTTTTCATTTCGGTATTTTAGACGATTATTCGTCGTTAATCTTGTATGTGCATCTCTTTTAATGCGGTATCTTTTCTGTTTTTCATGTGAAACATCTATTTCAGTTGTGGGCAAGACCGACGCATATACCGGGACCGCAAGTGACACGATGGTTGTGTCGCCTTGACATCTCGTAGGTCGATCTTGTCTGTATGTACACTTCGTAGCTATATACAAATACATTATTTTTTTACGATATATATGTAAGACTATTGGTCTATTATTATTCAGTTAGAATCGGCAAATTAAAAACGTGTTGTTCTGTAAAAACAAAGATTCTTTTATTTCAACCATTTTACATTTCTAACGAAACACAAAGTATATCTCTACAGATATTACTAACCTGTAAAA
Source organism: Vanessa cardui (assembly GCF_905220365.1). Classification (NCBI taxonomy): domain Eukaryota; kingdom Metazoa; phylum Arthropoda; class Insecta; order Lepidoptera; family Nymphalidae; genus Vanessa; species Vanessa cardui. The sequence goes on along the minus strand of NC_061144.1, from coordinate 1,826,436 downwards.
ACAAAGAAATGACATTTACAGTTAATTTGTCGATCTGTTTCGAATTTTATAAAATTAATATTTTTCTACATTAATAAAATTAATATTCTGACAAGTCACCATCTTATTCATTTTTAAAAACATCACTTATACATCACTACTGCTTTACCATATTAACGGATTGGCGAGTAGACTGAGTTCTGCGGCATTCGCGGTCAAAAAATTAGATTATGTACCGATGTTATGTTATGTATTATGCTGTGGGGCAATGCAGCTGCTATTCATACTATATTTGTGCTACAGAAGAGGGCTATTCGCGCAATCTATAACCTAGGAGCTAAAGAATCGTTAAGGAATAAATTTAAAGAAATCAAGATATTGACTATTGCTTCTCAATATATATTCTGCAATGTTATGTATGTACAAAAAATATTAATGATTTCATGAGAAAATGTGATACTCATAGCATTGGTACAAGGAACAAACACAAACTTGTTACTCCTGTTACTCGACTACATAGAGTCAGTAACTCCTTTGTGGGGCAATGTATACGGTTTTACAACAGGATCCCAGAAAGCGTTCAAAAAGCCTCTGTTGCCAAATTAAAAAAAATTATTAAGGAACGCTTGTGTGCAAAAGGTTACTATACTATTAATGAGTTTATGATCGATAGCACATGTTGGGAATGAAACGATCGCCTCCTGGCTATTTCATCTCATATTAAATTGTTTAAATAATATATAAGACAAAAAAAAATCCGCTGAGTTTATTTCGCCGGTTCTTCTCAGGTCAGGGTATTTTCTTTTCCGAACCGGTGGTAGTGTTTCAATTGACCATCAATAAGAAAGTGTAATGCTTCTATATTTAATAAAGTTATTTGAGTTTGAGTTTGAGTTTACCGATCTTCTCCAGATAGCGCCATCTTTAGAGTCAGCGAAAACAACAGTTACCGACCCACTGACGCGCCGCAATTTAAACACATAAAGGAATCTTAAATATTCCTTTATAATATATAGGTGGAAAGCACAAGGTGGGAGCAAATAGGCCATAAAAAATTCTTCTTCTTTTTCTTCTTTTTCCATAGACAATGGCTATGTAAGAAATATTAAGCATTCCTTACATCCCATAGACAATTCCTTACCAACCTTGCGAACTAAGATATTAAATCCCTTGTGCATCCCATCATCCCTTGCAGTTACATTTTCTCATTCACCCTTGATATCTGTACACAACAATACTAAGTAATGTTGTTTGGCGGTAGAATATCTGACGAGTGAATGGTATCTACCCAGACTGGCACAAAGCCCGACCACCTATTAGACTTCCATGATATTAAATCATTTAAATAATACATAATGTCACTGTCTCTAGGTAATTTATGTGTGTGTATGTTCAATATATATATAAAATTAGTTTTTCTTATATTTAAAGTCTTGCACACATTGATGTATTATCAAGGCAACTTTAAGTTTACTTAGTCTTAAGGCGAGTCTACAAGAGTTACAACCAATTTAGAAGAACAATAAAAAGGCATTTTCTACAGACGAAGCCAAAGTGTTATATAAATATTAAGCTGAGGCCACACTTGCGTAAACTATATCGTTATACTATGAGAATTTGTCGTCAATAGCCAGTTGGATTGAGATGTATTTAATTCCATTAATGAATAATAAGTGTGTATAATAGATAATATGTGTGTGTAATAGAGGGATGAAAAATACATCATTAATAACAAAAAACAATTTTACCCTTAAAAAATTAAATAAAATCCGATTAATAAATTTAATAGTAATTTTAAATATTAAAGTATAAAATATATTTCAGAAAAGATGAATGATGAATGATGAATCATAAATTCATAATTATAGTGAACACAACTGTGATTGAAAATATAAAAAAATATATATATTCTAAGGAGGTAGACTATAAAATTATAAATTGTTTGTTGGTCAAAATGGAACTGACATCTTATTCCCATAATTACACTTTTTACTCCAAAGTGGAACACACCAATGTAATAACAAACCAATCTATTGTCATCAGAAAAGTTTTCCTCAAACGTTACATACAAAACGTTGCACATCATAACATTCGACTTTGAAACAACCAACACCACACAGCCAATTAAATAAATATACAATTATAACAAGTGTAGCGTTACCTTTAACAAGTTGCAGGAAATAAAGGATAGTGTCTATTTAGCGTGCAGTAAAATGTATGGCTCCAATAAAACAAGTGTTTGCTTGTGTGAACCGAGCTTTAGAATGATACAACATTTGTTGATATTGTACAAAGACAAATTAATATGAAACTTTTTGCTCGGAGTTGGATTTAAGTTTCAACTTTTGTGATATCGCGTATTATATAAGACTAGCTGTGCCCGCAACCTTGTACGCGTTTGAATTTAACGTAACAAAATAATGTACCTATATATTATTGTAGCCTAAGTTACTCCTTATTATATCAGTTATCTGCCAGTGTACGTCCCGTCAAAATCGGTCCAGCCGTTCCAGAGATTAGCCGGAACAAACAGACAGACAAAAATTTAATAAATGTTATTTCGGTATATGTACCGTGTAGGTATACATATATATGCATTGAGGGGCTATTTTAATATTACAAACAGACACTCCAATTTTATGATATATGTAGAAATCGGGTCCAATAAGGCGATGTGTACAAAAATAAAGCGACTATTTACAACCAATTCTAATAACAGATTGTGTCTTTATCGCACACATCCTTTACTGTTTTATCTTCCCATGCTATTAACACAACTATCCTGTTGAATCTGGGCAAAGTTAGATCTGCATACATTCTTGTTATCTATATTAATATTATAAATGTAAATGTAACTATGTCTCTCGCTCTTACACGACCAAACCGCTGATCAGAATTTGATGAAATATGGTAAGAAGCAAATTTGAACTCTAGGAAAGGACAAGTATTTTTTTGCCAATACATGACTTCGTAGGCGACTAATAGTATTATATAAAACGGACAGATGGACCTTTTAATGGTAAATGGTCATCATCATCCAAAAACGCGGTTTCGTAAGAAATTTTAATCATTCCTTGCAACGCAAATGAGACCCCGACCTAGAGAACTAAGATGTATATTATATGTTTATCTATAGGGAGTACATTACAGGATTTATTTTTTGGTCTAATACATGACAATCATCACCCTAAAACGTGGCACGTGATTACTAGGAAGTTATAAATTAGTATATTTTACTACAAATTTTATTCTGAGGCTTAAATAAATTAGCAGACTAAGCACCCTTTATAACAGTAAACCTGCCTTCCATAAACCTTGTTCAGGGTACAGGAAAGGACGTAGTCTCAAAGACCACGCCCTCTCATGAACGTGTAATATAATGGAAATAGTCTGTTATATACATCTCGTTTAATTAGTTTTAATTCAAAGCGATAACTTGCTACTTCTATGATAAAACGAACTATTCTTTGACTAGTTTTACTGAGGCAATTAAACAACCTGAACATTTATGGCCTAATCAAAGCTTAATGCTACTGTTGGATACTTTGTTTAGTAATGGAACGTATCAAAATAAACTATTACGATGTGATATATTATTTCTATGAATAAAATCAAGTAAATAGACGAAAGGATATTAATATAAAGGCTTCACTTTCATCTGCATTCTTCTTCCGAATTTGTCATGGGAAATGTTCCGAAGAATTGTTTGGACCATTTCCATCTGCTGAATTTCATCTTCGGATATCTCGTCTAAATTTTTAGGTTTATATAGCGCGATTTTTAAGACATTTTCTGCCTCGCACAACCTGGGGCTGTTCGATTGATTAATTATGATGGTTGAACGAAATATATCATTTCTTAAAGCTCAGCATAATATCCGAAAAAAATTAAATCAATTTACTAATTTAAAAAACATAAAAGTTTATCAAGGCAACATTATCTTAGTATCAGTATCTTATTATTCATTACATAAATAGTTATTGGTTTTAGGACTTCCAAACTCATTATACAACAATTATTAATACACATATTGTATAAGGTACATACGTAATGTTAGATCTGGTTATTTCAAAATGCAACTCTGCGAGTTTTGTACCGTTTTCTTTCAATGGAAGCTACTTTCTGAAACGGTGAAATAGACGATTCAAAAAAAAGTTATCTATACATATATTAGAGCTGAGATAGCCCAGTGGTTGGAACGCGTGCATCTTAATCAATGATTTCGGGTACAAACCCAGGCAAGCACCACTATACATATGTGCTTAATTTGTGTTTATAATTCATCTCGTGCTCGGCGTTGAAGGAAAACATCGTGAGGAAACCTGCATGTGTCTAATTTCAATTCTGCCACATGTGAATTCCACCAACCCGCATTGGAACAGCGTGGTGGAATATGTTCCAAACCCTCTCCTTAATGTAGGAGGAGGCATTTGCTCAGCAGTGGGTAATTTACAGGCTGTTACTTTACTTTTTTAATTTTATACATATAATAAAATTAATGTGTCATTTTGTACTATTAAAATTGCCTTTCTTTACTCAATACATATATACGGTACATATACAAAAAATATCATTTTTTACAATTTTGTCGGTCAGTCTGTTTGTTCCAGCTAAGCCCTGGAATGGCTGGACCAAAGAGACGGGACTTTCACTGACAGATAACTGACATAATAAGAAGTAACTTGGGCTACAATATTTATTTATTTTTGTTAAATTCAAACGCGTACAAGGTCGCGGGCACAGCTTGTCCAGAATAAAATACGTATAATTTGATTTGATTTGACAGGACAGTGGTTTGATTTCCAAAAACAACGAAAATTCTACATCGATGGACAGTGATAAGGTTTTATCACACATTATAAATCCTTGGTCGCAGGGCTTTGTGCAAGGCCGTCTAGATAGGTACCACCCACTCATCAGTTATTCTACCGCCAAATAACAGCAATCAGTATTGTTGTGTTCCAGTTTGAAGGGTGAGTGAGCCAGTGTAACTACAGGCACAAAGGACATAACATCTTAGTTCCCAGGTTGGTGGCACATTAACAATGTAAGGAATAGTAAATATATCTTACAGCTTCAATGTCTATGGGTGATCGTGACCTCTTACCATCAGGTGTATGGTCCCATATGGTCGTCCGCCAACCTGTACAATAAAAAAAAAAAATAAGTAAGTGGTCGATGAAGTGCATTTAAAATGAAATTAAGTGAAGCAACAAAACGAGAATGCAATTACCCCGCAGTGCGAAACGGCAAGTCTTTTGTTAATACGTCAAAAGTTCTCTTACTTTAATTAAAAAATTGTTAATCACTACTAGAGCAGAGATGGCCCAGTGGTTAGAGCGTCTTTATCTTAACCGATGATTGCGTGTTCAAACCCAGGCAAGCACCACTGAATATTCGTGTGCTTAATTTTTGTATATAATTCATCTAGTGCTCAGCTGTGAAGGAAAAAATGTGAAGAAACCTGCATGTATCTAATTTTATAGAAATACTGCCACATTTGTATTGCAACAATGTTCCAAACCTTCTCTTCAAAGAAAGAATTTACAATTTAATTGTTGTTGTGATAATCACTACACATTACCGGAAATTTGTATTTGCTTTAGTCGCTACATTTTTAATATTACACGCGCTCCGTTTATATTCACGTTTTAGTACCCAGTTAAAACAATAAGAACATTAAATCAGACTAAAGTGCTATGGACAGCTAAAGAATATTTATCTGCAATAAAAACAAAACAGCTTCGAAATCGCGAGACACAGATACAACCACTTAACCAGACGATACTAAATACGAATGTATACTAATAAATTATTGTTTATCGTTAAATATGAATGAACAGATAGCACCATAAAATGCTATCTCTCAATAAACGAGAGAGGCTATAAAATTGCTCCTGAACTGAGCATTGTTAACGAACAAGAAAGTGATTGGACAAGGTACTAAATGTATTTAAAAATCGATATGACCGTATCACTATTATAGGTAATTTATAATTGTTCTATTATTCACAGGCATCACATTGTACACTATGTATTAAAAATATAAATATAAATTAATTAATAAAAATATAAATTACTTTTTGGTAGGGCTGTGTGCAAGCCCGTCTGGGTAGGTACCACCCACTCATCAGTAATTCTACCGCCAAATAACAGTACTCAGAATTGTACTAGCGTAACTACAGGCACAAAGGACATAACATCTTAGTTCCCAAGGTTGGTGGCACATTGATGATGTAAGGAATACTTAATATTTCTTACAGCGTCACTGTCTATGGGTGATGGTGACCACTTACCATCAGGTGGCCTATATGCTTGTCCGCCAACCTATACCATAAAAAAACATAAACAATAATTAGAGATAAGAATTATTATAACATATATATTCTTTTTATATAATAAATAATTAATAAAACCAATAAGATATGCCATAAACGTAGAAATGAGCACAAAAAATACCTTTATATTTCAATTGAACTGAGGGCGACTATCGTGACTTTTAGAGAAAGTAACTATTCTTTATATTACTAATGCACCGTGGTAACCAAGTAGTTATGTTTCTCGTAATTTTAAGTCTCTCTTACTTGGTGGGGCTTCGTGCAAGCCCATTGGGTAGGTACCAACTCATGAGATATTCAACCACCAAACAACAGTATTATATTCACTATTGTTGTATTCCGGTTTGAAGAGTGAGTGAGCCAGTGTAACTATAGGCAAAAAGCACGTAATCTTAGTTTCCAAGGTGCATTGGTAATGCAATCCATTGTCTATTGGTGGTGGTGAACACTTAACATCAGGTGACCCATATGCTCGTCGTTGAAAGAAATACTTACTCTTCCAAATAGAATATTACGTACTTCCATTTGATAGTAGAATATAATTATGAGGTAACTACTAGTAGGTAACTTGTACAAAGCCACTAAAAAAGACATAATATGCTTTGAAACGAATACCAGTATTATTTATTATATAAATATACTAGCTGACCCGGCAAACTTCGTACTGCCATAATCGAAATGCTTAACTTAGTCCAAATGTGATGTGCATAGAAACCATCGCACGTAGCGAATATATAATTGATTTTTTTAAAGATTTGTTAAATAAATATTTCTGATACATATTCCATTACAAACTTTAACATAATAAAAAAAGTATTGCGTTATAATACCTTGAAAGTGGGCATAAAATTGTCCTGAACCATATGTGTTGCGCCAAATGATGTCATGTGGAAACAACTGTTATATTTTTGAATGTTGGCTTTGGCTAAGAAATGCTTAGAATCATTTCCCATCCCAGAAACTAAAGAGCGATCTGCTGGTGCGACACACACACACACACGCTATAACTAAAGTTTAAAAAAATAGAGCAAGTAACTTGAAATATCACTGCTACGTAGCGGTAACCATCAACTGACAAAGATAGAAGCAAAGAATATAATAATATGTAGGGGGATAATAGGATGCACTCTTTGTCATAAGAGTAAAGTAAACGATAAAGGATCGATCTGTTTATTGGTTGTCAAGTGTCAAATATTATGGTTACGTTCATAAATGTAATATGTGACAAAACTTCAATCAATCAATCAGCCCATTTTCGTCCACTACTGGACAAAGGCTTTTCCATTGCACGACACTGTGATCGTTCTTAGGCTACTCGCATCCAGCTCCTGCCAGCCGTCTTGCGTAAGTCGTCGCTCCACCGTGCCCGAGGATGTCCTACACTACACTTTTTCCCCAACGGTTATCGGTTTTGCGACAAATATGGCCAGCACACTGCCTTTTCAGCGTACTAATCTGGTGAGCTATGTCGATAACTTTGGTTTTCTGACAAAATTAATTTATCAAACAATCTATGTACATAAAAATGATAGACAGTAAACAACTGAAGTTAATTAAAATTAAGGTTCTTTTGGTACCTCCTGTGAATTAATATCCATTCAATGGAGTACATATTGCAACGCACCTCTCCAAATATACATAATTCTACAATTAAATCCATAAGTGCTTTCAATTTTTTGTGCTTATGTCATATCGACTGTTCTTCAAATAAATTGTTTTTAATATCATCTTACTGAGGATTACATGTAACAGATCCAGTCGACCATTTTTCGTACATAAGAAATTGCGTCTTGTACATATTCGTCCATGGGCAACCAATAAACGAAGATGGCAATATAGTCAATCGCCCGATATCATTTACATTAGCATCATTCGCTATCGCATCTTGCAAATGAATATATTCTTCAGATCTTAATTTTGCTTAGTTGAAACGATTAAAATTAAGACATTCAGTTTCTATTTTGGCATACATGTCAACTATGTACTGATGATATGGTTTACCACATCTCGAGATATAATTTTGTGCTTGTGGACGATCCATCAGTCGATATGAATAAAAAATAATGGCACAAACTTTTTTCTGTATATTTAAACATGAAAATAAACGATGTACTTTTAAATGATTTTTTGGAATTAATAAATTAAAATAAGACATTTTATCAATTGAAACTGGTGGATGAGTGTACTCATTTTCAATTAATACTTACTTTTAATTTGACAGTACAATTTTCCGTCTAAAAAATCTCCATTAACAAAATGACCCGCCATTTATTGAATTCATTTGTTACAAAAAATGTAATTAATGAAGAACCACTCGACCGATTTTGTGCAAACTTCACATAAACCATCTACTAAATAGTCCGAACAAACCCTGATAATTTGGTTTGGATAGGTGAGCCCGTTCTTGAGTTATAAAGTGACATAGAAAAATGCCACTTATTTTTATATATATAGATTCGATAAATAGATGTAATGATGTTTTAAATAATGCAAAATCAATTTTAAAACATCAATGTTTTATTGTCTAACATCGATAATCATAGAAAATCAATGATAATTCTCTATTAAATCTATTTCTAAGGAAAAACAAAGTCATTGTTTTTATTATATTGCTAGCATTTTTATCATACTTACTCACCTTCTAAACCTTCCCTGGACTTCCACAAATAATTCAAGACCAAAATTAGCCAAATCGGTCCAGCCGTTCTGGAGTTTTAGCGTGACTAACGAACAGCAATTCATTTTTATATATATAGAAGATTAAAAAATACTTCAAGTGACTTGTTCACTTGTGAAATAGAATTCCTAACGTTACATAAGATCACACGTTCAAAGGTATGAAAGTGTCGCTTTTAAAAATATAAACTTTCAGAGTAAATCTTTGGAAATGAAAGAGAGATTCTTATCTCTATAAGAAGACTTGTGAATGAATTTTCTAAAACGAACGCCTTAGTTAAATGTGAAAGTGTGCAGTTTCTATATTTGTTTGCCTGAGTTCAACCACTAGTACCAAATATACATATAATTTTCGTTACTTCTCAGTAACCACGCAGCTATCAGCTTTTTATCACTATCACTACATAGTATAAAACAAAGTCGCTTTCTTTGTCCCTATATCCATATGCATGCTTAAATCCTTAAAACTACGCAACGGATTTTGAAGCGGTTTTCTTTAATAGATAGAGTGATTTGAGGTGAAGGATTTTGTATATAATACATGGACAATATATAAAAGAAACATGGATTATATTAGAAGTTTCTAAAGTGATATCTGATGATATCGTAAATAAACAAATTCTGTAGTTCATTTAGTATCAGCTTTGCACGTGAGCGTAGCCGGGGCGTTGAAACTTACTTTACTACACTTAGTTCCATTTTTGTAGGAATAGTGTTGAAATGTATTTAAAAAAAAATCTAAATGATAAGTTCAATGTTTAATGTCAATTAGATTATTTGTTTCATACAACATTTATACAAGTTTTATTGTAATTCTTGAATTAAACCGAGATGACCTAGAATGATGCAGGTTCTAATTCAGACAAGCACTGAATTTTCATGTGGTTAATTGGAGTTTATAATTCATCTCGTGCTCGACGGTGAAGGAAAACATCGTGAGGTAACCTGCACGTCCTACCCGGATTGGTGGTGGAATGAAAAAACTTTCTTCTCAAATGGACCAATACAGTAATGGACCATTTACTGGCTGTTACGATTACATATAGTATTTAATTTGTTTGAATAAAGATTTTTGACTTTAACAGCCCATGTACGTTTTTACATAATCGATGGAGATAATTTTGGTAATTATTATACATACATATACATATATACGTGTCTTATAATGCTATAATGTATTAGTATACAACTTGTTTACTTATACATTATAAGAATGTATGTTTGTTCTCTTTTGTTAAACACTCGAAAAACAAATAAAATAATCGCTATTATTTTTATTATCATATATACCATAGTAATAAAAGTCATGATTTATTGGGACATTGAGATCATTAAAAAAAAAGATATTCCCTCAAGATTATTTATGTTCACAGATTATATGGAATATAAATTAATTAGCTTTGTTTATATGTGATACGATATCATTATTACCAACAGTAGTCCGTTAATACACAAAAAAAGCCATCAACGCTTACTTTGAAAGAAATAAACATCAAATTTAGGCCAATAAAAAACTGTAAAATATGATTACAAATTTATTTAATGTCAGATACGATATAAATTTGATAAACAAAGTCGAAAATGGAACGATAAATGTAGTTTATAAGTGGTTCCGTAGAATTAATTATTAAGCTTGGTGGTAGCTTTCTACCCCGAGAATCCCCCCCTAGGTGTTGGAGGCCCGCATAGGCGGGTCGACCGTCAGGGCGTCACGGTAGCATGCGTAAGCGATCCCGTGGCGCCCGCCGAAAGACGGAGAGGGTACCGCTGGTTTTTTAGTGGGTAAACCCGATGCACCTGGGTGCAATCGGCATCCAGGAAACCGGGGAGTCCCACACACCCCATAACTTTCCATAACGTGGGGGAAGCGCGTAAAGCGTTTTTCCAGCGAAAAAAAAATGGTGATAGCTTTCTGCAAACCCTAGGTAGAACACCCACTCTTGTTCCAGTTTAGAGGATGAGTGTAACTACAGGCGACATAATATCTTAGTGATCAAGATTCGTAGTCTATTGGTTATGTAAGGAATGGTTAATATGATTACCATTATCTATGGGCGGTGGTAACCACTTACTACTAAGTAGCCTATTTGCTCGCCTTATTTATATTATAAATAAATCGCTTGAACGATCACCTTGACGGTTGGCAAACTTTTCATTGAGAACATTTATCTAGAAATTAATTTGTTGTAACTCACAGCTGTTCGGTGCTTTCTACCTCTATATAGGTTAATCGTGTGCCATTTTCTATTTATATTATATATGTATTTAATATTTGTAAGCTCCGCATAGCGATGTATCGTTTTTATACATTACAACTGATCTCTAATAGCGAAGAAAAGTTGTTTTTTCGCCTCGACGACTAATTTCGCTCCGAAACGCAAAAGTTTACAAAGAAAATATTATTTTTCGCGTAACGTAATATCTTGAAGACGTTAATCAATGTTCCTTGTTTATTTTGAAATATATTCCTAAAGAAATAAGCTATTAATACAGAGATGCGAAATCCGAGATGGTTTGGTGGTAAGAATATGTAAATAACAAGCGAAGATTTTGGGTTCAAATCCAAACAAGACAATCTGTTAATGGCAAATGAATAACTAATAAGTTTCAATTACCTCTATTTATGTTTTTAGTACATTTCTATTATGTTTTTTTTCTTGACTTGTTTTCTCCATACTAATTTATAAATATTATGAGATTTTAGATGAATACTTTTTGCAATAAAAACCACTAAGTGTCCTAGCATATCGTAGTAATCTTCAAGTAGGAAGATGGGTACAATTTCATCAGCGGTATGAAGCCTCGAAATCTGAACTTTATGACCATCAGAAGTCTTGTGTTTTACGAGCACTGTTGAGCCTCATAATGGGGCACATGTCCAAGACGTAAGAGAGTTACACAATTTATATTACATTGTTTGTAGTATTTGAATATTATTTTAAAGTGACTGGTTTTCCCAAACATATTAATTGTCAATCATTGGACTACCTATATGAAAATAATTATCAAAATAAAAATAAACTTTATTCAAGTAAGCTTTTACAAGCAATTTTGAATCGTAATTTAACAATTAAGTGAAGCTAACACCGGTTCGGAAAGTGCAGGGACAGGGAACAACCGCCAAGAAACTTAGTAGTTACTCTTTTTCAACAAACAAAAAATACAGTCATATCATTATAATATAATAAATATAACATGTCATGGAAATCCATCAGTTGAATGAGATAGAAGAGGAAAATCTACAGCGAACACGTTGGAGAATAATAATAATAGATTTTTTAAAAAAAGAATGCGTTCAAAATATAAATTTATAAAATAAAGTTTATAAAAATTTTATTCTATATTTTTTGACCCTTCAGAGTGTTATTTTTTCTTTAAATTTAAATGAGAGAAAACGGAAAGGATACTCTCCCAAACAAAACAAGAATTATCCAAATCGGCTTATAAATGACAGGGCTCTGGGGAACGTGAAAAATAAAATTAAAGTTGAAGTCGATTAAAATTCGTCAACTTTCATGGTGAGGACAAATTTGTATGATGATGTCGTCTCAGCAGATTTTTTTCATAGCGGAAAAGGAAAGATATCAAAGTCAAAGTCAAAAATATTTATTGAATATGGAAATGATTACATTTGCTTATTGATAGTCAAAAATCTAACACCTGTTTGGTTATTAACACCTCGGACCTGAGAAAAACCAGTGTAAGAAACTTAGCGAGATTTTTTTTATTACTAGTCAACTAGCCAGCCGTGCTGTGCATAAGTGTGTGCACTAACACAGATGACTCTGGGACGGAAAATCCGAAATGACCAGAAAGAGTTCAGGCGTAGATAAAACTACTTAACGTGCTTTCCGAATTAGATTTCTACAAAAAAAAAAAACACACAAAGCTATGTTCCTAATATGTTTAGCTTAAAACGAAAAAGTACCATCCAAAAAAGGGAAATTGTTTTAAAATAATGGTTAAAAAAAATAGCATACTCTGAAATAATGTGTACCAAACAAATAGAATTAAGTCTTTTATAATCATAAATTTATATGCCTATACTTTATAGGAGTTTATTAAAAACAATAGAAAATAATGCGAAGAACAATTGATATTTGCAGTATATTTATAGTTAAGCGAAAGACTATTAAATAGCTACTAACATAACGATGTCTACAAAACTATATAGACGATTGTGCTTTTTGACGTCTTTTTTAATTTCCAATTTTCGGGCTTCAAAGTAGGACACGTAGTATGTACAAATTGTATCCCTTCATAGTCAAGCATATGTGATAAATGAATAGAAAATAAAAAAACAATGTTTAAGTGTAAACACACTTAAGAATATTTAGACAACATTGTGCCCAACAATGATAATTTAAAAATAATAAATGTTGATACGATATATATTTCAGTAGAATAAGTAATATCAAAGGAAGATATCGCTTCCTCTCGTCATATGACACACACATCTGGTCATAGTTGACCTTCCTACCAATCTGAGGAATAAAAAGGGTTTTATGTGAGAATTCCTAGAGCTGTGTCTTGTCCACTTCAATATAAGATGCGTAGTTCGGTCGTAACCAACAGAAGTTGTTTATTTTATTTATCAAATCTTTTCTTGGATACTTGATAGTACTCTACTTACTATAGTTTACTTGTTGACTTTCAGGCAGGATATTATATGCGAGTATTTATTTACATATTTCTTTTTACCTTTGGAAAATATACTGTGGCTTGGAACGTGGTGGTACGTAAAGCAGCTATGAATGAACCCGGTCCGGTCAAGTTGCTAAGATCTCATGAGATTGATGAGATTCTGGATATATACGAGTTACTTTTATTATATACTCGTATAACTGTATTTAACTAACATAATGAATTTTAAATGCTAGCCAAGGGTAATAACTTAATTTAATACCCTTCTCGGTAGAAACTACATTCCGAGCTGATAGTAACTTTACTTTTAATATAGTTGTTAAAACCTATTTCCAGAAAGTATACTTTATTTTTCCAGAATAATACATTATTCACCTCAGGTTTTTCCGAACCGATACACATGGGAACCTTCAAGAAAAGAGCGTACTCCTTCCTTAAAAGCCGGCAACGCACCTGCAAGCCCCCTGGTGTTGCAGATGTCCATGGGCGGTGGTAGTCACTTTCCATCAGGTGAGCCTCCTGCTCGTTTGCCAGCTATGTCATAAAATAAATAAAATAATAAAACCTTCAACTTTGATTTGATTTGGTTCAATATCTTTTAGTTATTTTAGCAGAATCACTATCTCTTCACTTAATAGTTTAAAACTTAACAACGAATTAAATACTGTTTGAACCACGATGGCCGAGTGTTCTAAACCCTGGCACCACTGAATTTCCCTGTGCATAATTTGTGTTCATAAATTATCTCGAGCTCGGAGGTGAAGGACCATATCTTGAAGAAATCTGCAAGCGTTTCAAAGACCTGGGCCTGCTAAAAACAGATACAGTCAATGTCTACATCGTTAAATACCATTCGAAATTTTGACGTAGTATTGAAGAAACAAGATTATGACGGTTAGATAAGGATATTATTTTAGAATTATTCCAAGTATTTGATAACTTTACTTGTACCAACTGGATTTTAATTCTGATAATAACGTTGAACGTACAGTTCTGATGATATTAAATAATTGTTTGTTTTAAACTAAATATACAACTATTTAGACTGTCTGCTTCCTTGATTTCTAGAGATAATTTCGTTCCAATACACTTCTTAGATATCATTTGAATAAGATCACGTCTAACTCAGTATCTTCTTCGTTCAAATAATGTCCTGCCTTATGTTGTAAAAGTACTCTCTCAGGAAATACATTTATCTCATACAAAGTATGAGACACTCTTGAGGTTTAAGCTTACTCACTAATTTACTTTTAATTTACCAAATTTAATCAAAATCGATTTAATGATTGATTCTTGTATATGTCAATTTATTAACCTCTTAATTTTATCAAATATACATACATACTAAATACATACAAACAAATATCTAACTCATAGAAGAGTAGATGGATTATTTAGTATTATTTATATTAGTATTATTTAGTGGATAGTAGATGTAGACATCTACTATCCACTAAAACGCATAAAAGGATGATAAGATGCTTTAGCCCGACAGTAGGAATCTTAGAGCCCGTTAATGTTGTAATACTTCTGATATAAAATTGTTTGGAGATAAAATTACTTTTTAGTCGCTGTAATTCATAAAGCACTATTCTTTTATAGCTAGATGTAGTGGCTATCACCGTTTATAGAAAACATTGAAATGTTGAGAACTAATATGGCTCTTGTGATTCTACGATGGATACTTACCTACCTTTAAAATAAGAATATAAAAAATGTAGTTAAACGAAATATCTGATGAGAGATATCTCTAAGTAAAGTAAAAAGTAAAGTAACAGCCTGTAAATTTCCCACTGCTGAGATAAGGCCTCCTCTTCCATTAAGGAGAGGCTTTGGAACATATTTCACCGCGCTGTTCCAATGTGGCATAATATCGATGAAATTAGACACATGAAGGTTTCCTCACGATGTTTTCCTTCACCGCCGAGCACGAGATGGATTATAAACACAAATTAAGCACATATATATAGTGGCGCTTGCCTGGGGTTTAACCCGCAATCATCGGTTAAGATGCACGCGTTCTAACCACTGGGCCATCTCAGCTCTCCTAATCCCAACGTAAGTTGCTAAAGCACTTGTGTTATGGAAAATCAGAAGTAACGACGGTACCAAATTAAAAATATATAATAAATAAAATCTCACAAAACAAGATTCCATCGTCGAACATGGTAATAACAATTAACTGTAAACTTATTTTATTACAGCGTCCCGTGAAAGCCTTTAAAGCGATAAATATGGCGTAAAATAATTTTCATTTCGACGGATTGCGAAGAATGTTTATGGTATCAATAAAATTCGTAATAATGATGAAATTATATTGAATTTTATCATGTAACAACGGATTACTTCGACTTGGTTCAACGGATTGATTATTTTAATTGAAATATTTATAAATGGCGAAAGCTCTATTATACAGATTAACAATAATATAATTATGTGTGTATGAAGTTTTTTATACAATAGTAATAGCCTGTAAATTTGCTTGTGATGGGCTAAGGCCTCCTTTGCCTTTGAGGAGAAGGTGAGAAGCATATTCCACCACGCTTTTCCAACGTGTCTTGGTGGATTTTCATGTGGCAGAATTTCGTTGAAATTACACTTTTGATGATTTCCTTCACCAGCACACAAGATGATTTATAAACACAATTTAAGCATTTGACAATTAAGTGGGAATTACCGGTTAAGTTACACGCGTTCTAATTATTGGGCAACCTTGCTTATGGATATGAATACAACATTTCTAACACAACTTAAGACGCCAAAAGATTCGGATTTATTCTTATTTACCAGATACCAAGAAGTATTTACAGGAAATATTATAGCACAACATTTTAACAGCCTCTACAATATATATTCAGAATCCTTTAAATTTAGCATTGCATTTTAGAAGATAAATAAACTGGTGCAGACAAATAAATAGTCGCTGTTTATTGTAGTATAGCTTTACATCAAAGCAAATGTCCGAAAGTCGTATCTTAAGAGCAAAGGGAATATATAAAGGGGCTTAAAAATTCACTATTCGCCGTTTCTGTAAAAGAATTTTCAAACTAGTTGTTTGAGAGATCGTCTGAATACCGAAATGGATAGTTTTTATTTTTAAAAAAAGTATCGTTTGCGTGAGGACACGTGTTCATTATCCACGGATACTTTTTAGATTATTTGTTCAATTTAGCAATTGATAATGTATAAGTTTGTTTATAAAAGTTGATAATTGTTTAACACGTTGGCAGCGGCATAATTTTTTCGGTACGGGGCGTATAAGACCTTCTATGAAAACTATCATAATACCGGTACGGGGCTTATTAGACCTCGTAACGTTTAAGAAACTAAACGCGATGTGATTGTTGCGTTGCGTTGTGCGTTGTCAAAGAGACTCCGTATTTATTCTTTACAATATTTGTAAATATATCATCACCACGATTAATATAAACAGCGATAGAATATCTCTATAATATAAAAATGAGTCGCTAAATGTGTTGCTAAGCGCAAAACTCGAGAACGGTTGGACCGATTTCGCTAATTCTTTTTTTTAAATATTCCTTGAAGTACAAGGATGGTTCTTAGGGAGAGAAAAATTCCAAAAAAAAAATTTAAAATTTCCTGAAAAAGTCGAAAAACAACACTTTTCTATACTCCCATACAAAAGGTGTTGTTGAAATACATCGATCGTATGACGATTATTACGATTATCCGATTCTGTTTCTGCGAGCAGAAGATGGATATCGTCTTGGACTATATCAAACTAATTCCCGACAGGCTCTGTGACATCGAAGAGAGTTAGTTGTATGGATTTCTATGCATATCGTATAACGATTAGAGATAATCAAACTAACCATATTCTGAAGCGTCGTAAGCTGTTTCAAAAATTAATTGTTAATATTTAAACTAAGGGAACGAACGATTAAACAATTATTCAATACAACCAATCAAAACTTCGAGATCGAGATGATGAATATTAAATGAAATAATTTTTAAGTATTTGATTAGATCTCGCATGTTTCTTGATTTGTTTCTTTATTATTTGTACATTGTTGATGATCAGTAATTACTTGCAAAATGAAAAATTAAAAATTTATTTTCTGCGACTAATGCCCAGCGAAGCGGGCGGGTTTTGCTAGTTTGTAATAAATTTCTTACTCATTTACAAGCAGCAAAAATGTTTTACTTTTTATTGTTTTTTAAACAAGCTAATCACATGATGTATAGGTTATCTTTAGGCGTTATAACATCATGCTTTTATACGCGATTGTCTACTAAGTTGCTAGATAAATAGCGATAAATCCCATGGTTCTGGATTCAAACCATTACGGGGATAAAAATGTATGGGATTTGTCTGTCTATTATTTTTTGTTTTTAGCTAAGATTGTAAGTTTAAAAGTATCCCGTTCTCCGGAAAGCACGTTAAAATTCAAATTTTATTTTCTTAAAATTTAAATTTATGTATTCTTTTGTTTTTTTTTTTTAATTTCTCTATCTCAGTTTACATATACTGCCTCAGATACAAGTGAAACCAACTTTTTATATAAGTTATATATATTGCTTACAAAAGTGAACTGTAAGGTTCTTTATGTAATGAGAGTTCATTAACCTGAAGACGAGAGTCCTGAACTCTTTCCGATCGTGATCGATTTCCTGTCCCATCACGAGAATAAGGGAAAACATTTCTGTTCCTTAGCATGTCATCCGTAATTGGCTGGTCTTGCTTGATATTGGGAATCGTAATCAAAATCGGTCCGAACGACATTACCATAATCATAACATAATGCTACACATGGGTGGAGCAGTAACAAATTACACTTGGAAACCGCTCGGAGCAGTTTATTAATGACCAATGAAACAAATGACGACCTTGACGATACCCAAGGCCGAGTAGTATGTTCACCGGATTTCAAGGGTACGCCACTTTGAGGTCCCGGGTTCGATTCCCGGCCGAGTCGATATAGAAAGGTTTATTAGTTTTCTTGCTTTTGATTCTCCATAATACAAGTGTTTAAGCTACTTACAATGGGTTCAGATTAATGTATTTTTTGTTGTACAATATTTATTTATTTATTTAATAAAACAAATGCATTAATAGAAATTCTTACAAATATAATCAATTGAACAAAGATCGTTCATTATATTTGCTTGTGATTAATCCGTGATGGTGCGGGTTGTTTTTATATTGAAGGTGGCAAAGGAGCAGGAGAGTCATCTGATGGAAAGAGACTACCACTGCCCATGGACATCTGCAACACCGGTGGGCTTGCAGGTGCATTACCGGCGTTTAAAAAATAAGTACGCTCTTTTCTCCAGTGTTCCCAAGGCGTATTGTTTCGGAAAAACCGCCGATGATAGCTGGTTCCACAGAGTCGTCTGTAAGGCAGATCATGTCTTAAAATCGCGCTGTTTTGGATTTTTGGACATCTAGGTAGTTAAATATGAGTAAGTAACACTGAATACTTATTTATATTAGTTAATGAAAGGCGGACAAACTCTTGAATTCATACGCGCTTACTCCATTATTCTTCTAGGTTTTTAATAAAATCGTTTTAACTATATGTAAACGTACTTCAAGTACTGCACAGTTGTTAATATTTCAAAGTCACAGAGCTGTCACTATTCTAAGCTACAAGCATGCATTTGTCTATCCCGGTCTATTGTGAATGAATGGAGACACCGTTAGAACGACTACTTGATCAATATTTCATTCACCGTTCGAAAAGGAATGATGTTTGACTTATTGTGAGTAATTTATTTATTCATTGGCTTGTTTGTTTTATTCGATTTTACTTTAAATGAAAACTTTACGTTCTAATAAAATTTAAAAATCGAATTGTATTGTCAAACATTTGAGTGAAACTTTTTATACGCAATGGTTTTCTTTCTGTTATTTCTACGAACATTTTAATATACAAACATTTACAATTAAAAATACGCACACATTCACACACACGTACAGTGACAAAAAACGATAAAATATTCCCAGGTGTTGAAACCTAATCCGATAAAACTACACAAGATAATCATTTGTTTCCATAGAATCAATCAGGTTGGCGTATGTTTGTCTAATTTGCATGGTGGCAGCCAACACTGAGCCAATGTTTGTTCAAAATATAGTCCAGTTGATAAGGCTGATTACACAAGATCAGAGACAAATTATTTGTTGGACACAACAAACTTCTAAATTATAAAAAAAATATAAATGTAATCAAAATATTTAGTAACGATTTTTCATTTTTCTACTTTAAGGTAAAAGAATATATCGCATCGCAATTCCATTTTTTTTCTGCACCACTTCGATTTCGGAAACTCCATATAACCGCGTAACCAACCATACCGTAGATCCAACTTTCTGGTGGTTTTTCCAATAACATACGATTTGGGATATTCAAGGGAAGATACTATTCATATCCTTGTTGTCGTCCTTCTGTGGTGGTTGTGCCCTATTGCTTTGGTTTGACTGAGAATAATAAATCTTTAATTATAATAATATTAGTATGGGGATAATAGAGTTGTGATTGACAGATATTGTGCCCATGCCCTCTAATAGTATATCATAAAATAATATTAGTGTGGCGATATTACTGTTGTGTTTGGTTATACTGGAAATCTGAACTGTTCTTGGATACCTATTCTTCTATAATATTTAGTGATAAAGAGGTCTGCAAAAAATCTGACTGTCATGACATCAATTGTCTTTATATTAGATTTTAAATTAACATGGTTATTTTTATTACTAAAGTTACTAATTTCGGGATATTTACCATATTCTACATTTGTAGATAATGTCGATATATCGAGCTCCACCGAAAAAATTAAAAGACATGGTAAATACCCCGAAATTAGTAACTTTAATAATCAATCGTCTTAGTTTGAAGTCCAACAAAATCGCTAGTCCGTGCTAACCCTTACATGTAACGGAGACGACAATTAATCTATCCTGTTGACGTGAACATCACACTGCCTCTGGGCACTACGTTATATCGAGTGATTATGTCTAAATATCAGAAAGTCACTTTCAAAGTCTATAAATATATTCATACAAGACTATGAAATGTTCCTATCATGTCAATGGTCTAAATAAAAAGGTGATATTTATATAATACAAGATTTTTCCCGCAGCTTTGCTCTCATTTTAGTGGTTGGTTGATAAATTAAAAGTAAATAAGTAAAGTAACAGCCTGTAAATTTCCCACTGCTGGGCTAAGGCCTCCTCTTCCATTAAGGAGAGGTTTGGAACATATTCCACCACGCTGTTCCAATGCGGCTTGGTGGAATGCACATGTGGCAGAATTTCGATGAAATTAGTCACATGCAGGTTTCCTTACGATGTTTTCCTTCACCGCCGAGCACGAGATGAATTATAATCACAAATGGATTTGAACCCGCAATTATTGTTTAAGATGCACGCGTTTTAACCACTGGGGCATCTCAGCTCTTTGATAAATTATAGCAAATTAAATCAATTTTATTCAAGTAAAGTTCACCATGAAGCGTTTTTGAAAGCAGTCGAAAAGAAATACCAAGAAACTCGCATAGTTGGTCTATATTTTAGCCTATGTGTTATTCTGATATAGGAGCTATATTATTGTAAAGTTTTTTTAAAAAACAAACATTCGTACATACAAACTTTAGCCTTTGTAATAGTAGTACATTATGTACTAGAATCTTTTCTGCGCTGCATGGTATAGATATTATTTATTTTGGTTAAGGTTTTCTTTCAGTTTCAAGAATTACAGAATGTAATAAAAGTTTTATTGGAGTGATTGCATCAAATTTCAATAGGCATATTTTGATCGACATAGATTAATAAGTAGCTTAAAATAAAATGGATCAAGGCATTTTTAACTTTATTACAAAAATATACGAATCATAATTGCTCAACGCAAGTTTGGACTTACTCGTTGGCCGTCTCCGACTTCCTCCTTCAAATTAGGAGCGCTAATTGGGCATTGCAAGAATGTGTTACAAGTTATTCAAACATTAGTTATGTGTAATTATCTCCGTACGCTTTGTGTATTTATCGTCGTGAAGTGAAGTGAAGTGTATGAAGATGATAAAAAACCTATTTTATGTCCTATATTTTTTTATAATTAATAGAAAAGCGATTTTACTTACAAGATTTGGGGAATACCCGACTCATCAGTTACTCACTTGAAAAGGCAAAAGTTTATCAAGTAAAAATTTCATACATCAGTGTTTAAATCACTTCGTTAATTTTAATGTTTATTTCTTGACTGGACAGTGAAAAAGTGGTCGGAAAGCTGATCTTGAATACGTCCACTTACACTTAGTCTAGCGACCATTTAATTCCTCATAAAATGACGAATTCCCGGGTACCATATTGTTTTTAAAAATAAAAATTTTAACAAAAAGAAAAACCGACTTCAAACAAAACACTATTTTAAAACACATGAATATGCACTAAAAAGTAATAAAAATAATTGCGTATTCAACACATTTTTAGATTCCTCCTAAGTAAAATGAAATGAAAAATATTAGACCGCAAAAAACCACTAAAAGTCGATTTACGATTATATAACATAGTTATTGTTATTGTTATATTTGGAGTCGGACTCCTCCTTTTTGAAGTCGGTTGATAATGACATCATTATTTTGACTTTGGCTGTACTGGCCATCTTCGCCTTTCAGCTATCACTTACCATCAAGACGACTCATATGCCTAATAGGCTTGTTAAAAAAAAATACGGAACGAAATTATCAGTTAATTTTCTATATTTGTCTACGTAACCTTAAAAACAGCTTGTAGCTCGCGCTCTACTTCTTCACGGCTAACATAATTACCATCCGCGGAAACCACACTGTGATTTAATTTTTCCTTTTTCATTCATTAACACTGTCAGAGGGACTTTATATTTTTTTTCATTAATTTTTATTCATCAGTCTCAGTGGAACCAAAGTACGAAACGAAGCAATTTCACTTATTCTTTAAAATAACATACGACGATTTTTTTTTTAATTTTATTAGACAATAAATTAAAATTTTGTTGCGGTATTATTTTACGTTCTGAAATTATAAGATTTTGTTTTTTTAGTATATTAAATAATCAATTACGCGTATTAATTATATACTTAATCAATTACGTTCCACTGGTGGTCTTTATTTATTTCCATTTTTTGGATATAGTTCAGAAATTATTTCATCACAGTGTTGCTGTGTCCATCTAATACCAGTGGGTTTTACGGTGTTTTCTTTCACGAACAAACAAGATTCTAGTTATAACACACTAATTCAGAAAACAATTCTTAAGCTGGATTGCATATCGTAATTTTCATTCAATCACCTTCATCATCAGTACATAGTATTTTGATGCTATGTGGTGATGATGTCAGAGTAGCTCTCTCTGTCCCTATATCCCTATATATGCTTAAATCGTTAAAACTGCGCAACAGATTTTGATGTGGTCTTTTTTAATATATAATGTAGTCTTTTTTAAAAGAGATTCGAGAGCAAGGTTTTTGATAGTACATGGACAATATAGTAATGAAACACTGATAATTTTAGAAGTTTCTAATGTGATGTCTTAAATAAATATATTGTTTTTAATATGTGATAGGTGGCAAACGAGCAGGAGGCTCACCTGATGGAAAGTGTCTACCACCACCCATGGACATTTGCAGCACCAGGGGGCTTTAAGGAAGGTGTACGCTCCTTGAAGGTTCCCATGTCGTATCGGTTCGGTACAACCGCCTGTGAAAGCTCGTTCGACAAAATGGTTGTGTGAGGCAGTCTATAGTATATTTACTATCAGCATTACACCCGTGCGAAGCCGGGGTGAGTTGCTAGTTACTAATACAGAGCCTTTTCAGTTCGATACACTTAATAATCTTAAACAAATCGTTAAATAAAAACAATGATTTGGTGTACAAATTATTATAATATATGCCATCGTAATCCCTCTGAATTCAAAGTTGCTGTCCTCATAATTATGGGTTAAAAACAATTTAAACTTCGTAGCACGGCTTACCCCATTCATAATAAACTTTTAAATGTACTCCCTAATTTATAAAAGCCCCAAAAACTCGAAATAAACAACAAGTTTCATATAATAAACAATAAGGACAGGATGGACAAAACAGATATACGATGTAGCTATAGCTACTGTTCGTAATTTATTTATGATTAGTGACCTGCCTCGGCTTCGCACGGGTGCAATGCGGTTACAGAATATCTTACGAATAAACTTTCCCATAGAATCAAATTATCTATTACAAAAAACGCATCAAAATCCGTTGTGTAATTTTAGAGATCTAAGCATATATGAGCCGAAACGTCTTAGGGGTTAGAACGCCTGCATCTTAAGCGATGCTTACGGGTTCAATCCCGGCAAGCACCACTGTTCTTGATTTGTGTTTATAATTCGAAAACCTCGTAAGGAAACCTAGATAAGAATAATTTCAAGGAATACTGCCATATATGGATCCACCAATCCGAATTGCAGCAGCATGTTGGAATATGCAAACCGTCATCTCGAAGGAAGAAAAAGGCCTTAGCCCAGCTGTAGGAAATTTACAGACTGTTGATGATTGATGAAGCATACATGATAACAGACAAAAGTAAGCGGCTTTAGTTTTATACTATGTAATGAAGAAATTTGAGATAATATTATGTAATCTGCGTCGCTCGTTGTACGTAATTCGAGTCGCTGAGTGTAAACTTAGCAAATAATGTTTAAAGTGACATCTATTAAATTAATTGTTTCCACTCTCGCCTTGTTTTGAGACTGAAAAATTCGGCTTTTTAGGTAGCCGCATACATTATACATTCTTTCTCTGATATGAATTCTTGTGTGTCAAGATGAGGTCTACCAATGGAATATGATCATGAAACGTCAGAATACTGTATGCGACCTTTATTATAAAATATGAAATGTTTTTTAGTCATTTATTTTTTTCCATTTATAAGTGTCACAGCTCTTCATAAAATCTTGCGTGAGTCAGCGAAAGGTCCTGGCGAAATAAAAAAAAAAACAAAAATTGTTCTTGAAGATATAAATCATCAAAATGGCAGAAGTAACTTTTCAACGAGTAACTTGTAAAGTGATCACATCTTGAGACAAATTTGAGAAGATCATTTTAGACTTATTTAGTAGTTTTACTTGGTGGTAGGGCTTTTTGCAAACCCGTCTGGGTAGGTACCATCCATTCATCAGTTATTCTATCGCCAAATTACAGTACTCAGTATTGTTGTGTTCCGGCTTAAAGAGTGAGTGAGCCAGTGTAACTACAGGCACAAGGGACATAACATCTTAGTTCCCAAGGTTGGTGGCACATTCACGATGTAAGGAATAGTTAATATTTCTTACAGCGTCATTGTCTATGGGTGATGGTGACTACTTACCATCAGGTGGCCCATATGCTGGTCCGCCAACCTATACCATAAAAAAAAGTTTTGTTTGAGAATCGCCCGCGTCTCCACTCGCGTTTTAGGGAATGATTGTAATATGTTAGACAAAAAACTAAACTATGTTCTTCCTTAGAGTTCAAATTTGCTTCATAGGAAATTTCGTTAAATTCGGTTCATTGGTTTGGCAGTTAGAGAGCGACAGAGAGACAGAGTTACTTTAACATTCATAATATTAGTATATAAGAACAGTTTTAAGCTTAGATTCGATTTCTGACATACCCACGTCACTAATATATTTTGACATATGTTTGTTTCTTTTGGGAAATATTGAGATTACATTCTTTTGTTTTCAGGTTCCTTAATAAACATGTCCTTAAAAATTTAATTTGCAAAAATATTTATTATAAGATTATAAGACGTCATCTTCTAGTTTTGAGATCATTTCACTCGCTTCTCTAGCTTTTTGTTTATGTTATAGTTAGGAAACGAAGCAAAACTCATCTGCTCGGAAGTGATTACCACCGTGTATAGACATCTGCAACACCTGGGACTTTCAGATGCGTTGCCGACCTACAAAAAATTTGTTAGTTAGCATTTATTTAATACTCTCAAAATATTACGTCAAAAGTCTATCGCAAGTCTGCACAGTCTCTTAATGTAAATAAGGACATTGAAGACATTTACTTAATAGGTCAAGACGTTTGGGAAAAATAAGGGAATAAAGGCGTGATTCCTTAGCCAAGATGATGCGTCAAGATATCAAATTACATTCTAACTTCTCACATACGATTTAAATTGCATGAATTAAGTTACGTGAGTGTTTTGTTTATTGTGCTCGTTTTATAGCGATGCCTTTGTCTTTTTCATTAGTTTTATTTATTACATGTCGAGATTTTGCTTTGCTTTAAATTATATGTAGATTACGTAATTACGTTGGCTTTTATTCAGCCAGCCAGCAAGAGCGACTTTTTAACAAAATCTTTTGAAGAATACAGCAAATTCCATTTTAACAAAATGTTATCTACCTACCATGCCTTGGTTATTAGGGTTTTGTGGGAGGCCATCTAAGTAGGTACGACTCTCTCATCAGATATTCCAAACAATGTGAACATCGCTGTGCTCTGAGCACAGACGCCCGTGTGGAAAGGAGGTGAACTCTTTCGGTTTACATGATCTCTCTTGTTCAGGGAGTTCAGGGAGACTTTTCCGCCACGGTTCTCTTAATGACATAATAAGAACGGCTCTTGCCACCATCGACGTTCCTGCTCTTACTGAGCCTAGTGGAATTAGTCGTGATAATGGTAAGAGACCTGATGGATTAACATTGGTTCCCTGGGAACGAGGACGGGCACTTGTGTGCGACGATAGATGCGTTGACACTTTGGCCCCTTCTGATATCCGAGAAGCAATGTTAAGAGCCGGTGCCGCTGCGGAAAAAGGTGAAGCAAAAAAAAATCTAAATGTTCGTGTCTTATATCAAATTACTTTTGCCATTTTCTGTCGAAACGCTTGACCCTTGGAGTAGTGGTGCAAAAAGCTTAATCAAAAGTGTAACACCTCGCCACATTGCTTCCAGTGGTGACAGGAGGGCTGGTTCGTTTTTTGCCCAGAGGATCGGAATTGCGATACAACGGGAAAATGCTGCTAGCATTCTTGCCAACATTCCAAGCGGTCAAGATTTATACAGTAACTAGTTTAGTTCATATTTGTGTATATTTAAGCATTTGATGTTATTAATTCTTATGTTAACATAATTTATAGCAATTATTAATAAAAAAATGACTTTTTAAGGTTTAATGATACTTATCATAATACTAATTAAAATTTTAACGTTAAAATTCAACAGTATTACTCAGTATTGTTGTCTTTCAGTTTGGGAAGTGAGTGACCCAGTGTGACTACAAGCATAAGGGATATAACATCTTAGTTCCCAAGGTTGGTTGTGCAGTAATGTGAGGAATGGTTATTATTTCTTGGAGTGACATTGCCTATGGGTAGTGATTGCTTATCATTAGGTGACCCATTTGCTCGCCTGCCAACTTTGAAGCCTTGAAGCCTTAAGATACGAATATAAAATTAAAAACAGTTACTCCAGAAAACAAGACTTCGTAATATATTAGCATAACAGTATTTCCCGTTAAATTAAATATGAACCAGCCCTCCTGTCACTTGTGTAAGCAATAAGACAAGATGTTTTAATTTTAATAAAAGTGTTTGCGCCCTCCCACAACGGTCCAAGTACAAGCTATAAACAGAACAAGGACTAAATAATTTGGTATATGAGATAAATATTTGCATTGTTTGTTCTCTTTAGCGTTCTGTTATGGTTTTGGTCAATTATTTTCCTGATATGAGATGGGACTGGTATGCCAACTCTTGTAACGTTCCGCAATATACTTCAAGAAAGGAAAACATCACGGAGAAACCCGTATGTGTATAACTTCAACAAAAATTTTCCACATGTTAATCTAGCAATCTGCATTGGAAACGCGTGATGGAATATGCTCCAAACCTGAAATGGAAAGGAGGCCTTATCCCAGCAGTGGCAAAATTACTGGCATATCATATTATTATAACTGCAAGGTTGGTCTTGGTGGTAGGGCTTTGTGCGAGCCCGTCTGGGTAGGTACCACCCACTCATCAGTTATTCTACCGCCAAATAACAGTAGTCAGTATTGTTGTGTTCCGGTTTGAAGGGTGAGTGAGCCAGTGTAACTACAGGCACAAGGGACATAACATCTTAGTTCCCAAGGTTAGTGGCGCAGTGACGATTTAAGGAATAGTTAATATTTCTCACAGCGTCATTGTCTATGGGTGATGGTGATTACTTACCATCAGGTGGCCCATATGCTCGTCCGCCAACCTATACCATAAAAAAAAAACCCACAATGCCAGAACTATTGGTTCAATTTGAACTTTATGCCTAATTATTTATACTATGAAATAATTTTGGGTAACGTTATTGAATTAAGATTCAAAAGTATGTGAGTCCATCTACTGTATATTTTAAAGAGATAGTTTTTAGTGTTAAGACTTGATAATTCACGGCTCCAATGGTTGCGATCAAATTTGCTCACTTAACACCAGACATCGTCAAACATCAGTTAAATACATTCCTGATTGACAGCTGATAATCAGCTGGTTAGTTAGCGGTAATTACTCAGATGGATATCCATTAGGCTTTTCTACGAGTTCACTTTCATTATTCAATTTATTCAATTTAAAGTTAACGCATTTATTCGCCACAAATAAATTTATACAGCTACATTCAGTTCTGGTAATCCGTACTACGTCAATTCAGTCGAATCAAGAGTTATTAATCAATGTCTAACAAAACATTATTAATGAATACGGCAATTTCCATCGAAGTTACACGTGATGAATATTCATACTGAAGTATTTGTTGACTCGAGGTTTCTTTAATAAAATCTTATTATTCATTGAAAGAGTACTTTTTAGAAAAAAAAACGCCTGGATTATTGCAATTCCGTTTTTTACAATTATTGTAAAAAACGGTATTGCAATCTGTTTATTTGAGGTTTAACTATGCGAGGTCTTGTCGTTTCTTCCCGCTGGAGACTGAAAACGGTACTTAGGAAAAGTCTGGCAGTAGGTAAATATTGAAGATTCAAAAACGCTTTATTGTTAATTTTACTTTGCTTTTGTAAAATTTTGATATGAACAAAGTATGTTAGTAATTTTTAAATCAAGTAAATCAATGTGTGCTTTGTTCATAACATAGAATTTCATTGCTTTGGGGGATTTCAAATATGCAAATGTATTATATATTTTTTCTATTAAGACGTGAAGAATGTCTACTAATACTACAATTATACAAGATCTAAAGAAATTGAGGTTCACTATTATTAGATCAACATTTTTCCTCTGATCGCTCACATCTGACACAGTATAATATAGTCTGATTTACTTATACAAAAATGTTATAAGACATTTTCAAACTTTTCAAATATTTCTTAATAATACTACGTTTAATACATATAAATGAAAGCTAACATACGCGTTAGAGCACTTATGTTAGGTTTCATATATTTGATACTCGTACTCATATTATTATAGTGTTTGGTTCTTTTGGTGTCAAAAACCCAAGCCCATATGGGGATATACCACTTCCTCATTATTCATTTGTATATTTTACCGGTATGCAGGATGACATTACGTCAGCTATCTACCAGCGTAGGTGTCATTAAAATCGGTCAGATATTAGCTGACATCCCAATTTCATATATGTAATAATAAAGAAATAAATCGGGAAAATCTTTAAATAGTTCAGATTCAATAGAAAGAATTAATTTGCAATCCGTTTGAAGGATAACAGCCAGACTTGTTTCCTATTGTTTATGTAGTGATTGTTGGTTCTTTGTCTTAAATGCGAACGACGACCATTGACTTTCCTTATTTAAGATCGCAGACGAAATCAAGGAAGACACAATCTGTAAGCGGAGCTTGGTCGACTTAAATTAAAATAAATGTTCAAGATATAAGCTTTAAGAGATGATCGCAATGATACAGAGTGAATTATTAAACATTACGTGGAATAATAAAAGGAGATCTCGCTAACTTGGCTCAGAATTATAAAAATATATGTAAGTATCGTTGGATTTTATTTAGATTTCTTAGCCGTCGTAGATGGTATTTTCTCGAGCATTTAGAATATAAGAATATAAAACTGTTTAATTATTAATATTTCGGTTTAAGATTATTTGAATTTAAGAGTACATATATTTTTTTTATTTTTAATTAAACAGAATACATTTAAACGTTCTTTTGATTTAATGGTATTTAATGTCTGTATTACACTATTTTTAACATATTTAAGACAACTATCGTCATTACATAGTATAAAACAAAGTCACTTACCGTTGTATGTCCCTATGTATGCTTAGATCTTTAAAATTACGTAACGGGTTTGATGCGGTTTTCTTTAATATATGAAGTTATTCGAGGGGAAGGTTATTGTGTGTAATACATGGACAATACAGTAAAAAAACACTGTCAATTTTAGAAGTTTCTAATGATATGACGTAAATAAACAAATTCTGTAGTATATTTAGTATCAGTATTGCAAACGTGCGAAGTTGGGGCAGGTCGCTGGTAATATTATTTTAAGAATAAGTTTTCTTCAATTACAACAACAACAACAACAACAGCCTGTAAATTCCCACTGCAGGTCTAAAGGCCTCATCTCCCGTTGAGGAGAAGGTTTGGAACATATTCCACCACGCTGTTCCAATGCGGGTTGGTGGAATACACATGTGGCAGAACTTCTATGAAATTTGTCACACGATGTTTTCCTTCACCGCCGAGCACGAGATGAATTATAAAGACAAATTAAGCACATGAATCAGCGGTGCTTGCTTGGGTTTGAATCCGCAATCATCGGTTAAGATGCAAGCGTTCTAACCACTGGGCCATCTCGACTCTTTCTCTTCTTCAATTATTGTCTTGTAATATTTTGTTCTTATTATATTAAAAAAATAAACATCAGAAACTTGGACCGTACACCCTAGTTCATCTCAGTTTAAAGGAAATTAGGTTAGCGTCGTTAATCAGCGGATGTGACGCAGGGCGATAGTCGACTTCCGTTGCGAGGCTTTGGGTGCGATTACACCTCAGAAGCCTTTCAGTTTTCTTAAGGTTTCGATGTATTTATGGGTTTCGTCGCTAGGGAATTGTGGGTTGGGGTAAAATGGGTTAAATTTAAGGTAACAATATGGAAAAAAGTTTTACGCTCGGAAAAGTGTTTTCTTTCTATTTGAACATATAATTTATATTTATGCTTCCTCTCTTTGCGGTGTTCGATTTTTGAATATCGTTTTTTTTTTTTTTGTGTAAAGGAATATTTATAATATTCTTGGGTTATTTTAGTATGCCGATAAAATGAAATTTATTTTTATTAGCTTGCGTCAATATTCGTCGCTTATTTACTATTTAATCTTAAATACTTTTATTTACCTATTGTATATTACCATAATCGTTTTTTTGGATAAGTAACTGCTCATAGAGGAAAAATTTCATTTCAGATAATATTATTATGTTATCTTTTATAATATTGGTGGTCTCAAATGAGTCTGACGGTAAGTGGTCATCTCTATCTATAGGTAAATGTGCTAAGCCACTAGGATATTATGTCTCTTGTGTCCGTATTTATATTGGCTTACTCATATGAGTGGGTGGTACCTACCCAGACGGGCTTTCGAAAATGTCATTCTGGGTATGATTACTATATTATAGTAACTGGTAGTTTGTTCGAAATCATTTGTGTTCATATACTCATTCTTATTTATTCTATTATATCAGTACTATGTATTTCTTAGATACGTTTTTTTTTTAAATTAAGAATGCGCCAAGTAAATTAAGAAATTACTAATATTCCCTCCTATTTCGATGACCTCCGTGGTCGAGTGGTGTGTACATCGGTTTTTATGGGTACGCCACTCCGAGGTCCTGGGTTCGATTCCCGGCTGAGTCGATCTAGATTATCATTAGTTATCTATGTTGTCTTGGGTCTGGGTGTTTATGGCACCGTCCTTACTTCTGATTTTCCATTACACAAGTGCTTTAGCAACTTACATTTGGAACAAAGTAATGTATGTGATGTTGTCTCATATTTATTTATTTATTTTATTTTATTCCTATTTACCCCTTCGTTTAAGCTTATCAATTGTGTTAGGAGCGGGTACGATCATTGCCCAAAGGATCAGAATCAATCCTATGCATCTTACATCGCTAGGCGGGCTATAAATCATTGACCTATTGGCGCTTCAATTGAAGATTTAATGAGAGGCCCAACAAGAACAAAGGATAGCACGTTAAATCCCATGGTACGTTTAAAGGTACTTTAAATTCCTTGCAGCTACTATCAGATGGCTCAACTGCTAGTTGATAGGAATAAACTGATGACGATTGATGATGACGCCTTGGCTGATTTCGGCATGTTATAATGCACAATTGTATGCACTAACTTTAGTTCACTATCAATTTCCTCACTATCATAATCCAACGGTGACTTTTCCCTTTTTTTTTTCTTTTTTTTTTGTTATAGGTGGCAAACGAGCTCACCTGATGGAAAGTCTTCGCTCCGAAGTGACCACTTACCACCAAACTATACCATAATAGAAAGAAATGGAACCTAGCTATGGCTAGGTGACCAATGAGATACTTTAATATTAAATAAATTTGAGAATATTCTCAGACCTAATTGTTGATGAAAGTCTGTATTATGAAGAGATTTTCTCTTATCTCTCTTTATTTGAAATGAAGGAATTTCGTACACCATCGATAATGATCAAGTTAGTCTTATTACAAATCAATTAAAAATCCAAATTAACAATTTAATCGTTTATAAGCCACCCTCAATTATGCGGTTAATTTCCATTCGGACGTAACCGATGGAAATGGGGTCTGGTTGTCGTCAAATTCACAGATCAAAAGAGAAACAGGAAATGGTATTGAAATTTTAGAATTTGTAACATTTGCCTTTTTGTTCGCAAAGACAATAAATCCTTCTTGGGACAAGGTATCCGTTTGTATAATAAAATTCCACAGGTAATTTTAACTTTGCTGTTTCATAAACTTAAATCATTTGTAAAAGATACATTGGTAAATAAGGCATGTAATTCAATACAAGATTATTATATTTAACTTTGCCGTTTCATAAACTTTAATCGTTTGTAAAAGATACATTAGTAAAGAAGGCATGTTGTTCAATACAAGATTTAGATTATGCAGACGATAAAATAGCGTGGAATTAATACTTATAAACTTCCAGGCTGGATAAATTACATCATGATGTAGAGTAACTGCTGAGTTTCTTGTCGGTTCTTCTCGGTAGAGCCTACTTTCCGAACCGATGGTAGCTTCACTAAATATAGTTGTTAAATGACGATTAAAAAGTGCTTGTGAAAGCCTTTTTTTTTTTATTACGCTAGAAAAACGCTTTACGCGCTTCCCCTACGTGATGGAAAGTGGGGGGGTGTGTGGGACTCCCCGGAGCCCTGAACACCGAGTGCGCCCAAGCACACCGGGTTTACCCACTAAAAAACCAGCGGTACCCTCTCCGTCTTTCGGCGGACGACACGGGATCGCTTACGCATGCTACCGTGACGATGCTTGTGAAAGCCAACTCGAATAAGTATATTTTGATAATTTTGATTTATGACTCTTATTAAGATGGCGACGGATCAAAAGCCGTTTACTGAAAATTAAAACCACCATACAAATCAAAATGGTATAAATAATACATAATTTAGCAATTATGTATTATTTATAAACAATATACTACATATATGCTTATCAATACACAATACACATACGCTACTAGTATACTACGCTACATGTGTAGTGATAAGTTTTAATATATGTATATTTAAATCAATACGTACATACATATGAATACTAGTATTATTACCAACAAAAATTAGAAGTGCGCACGACTTCGTACTTTGAATTGAAAAAAAAGTTATTGTTGTAGCCTTTGTTACTCCTTATTACATCAGCTATCTGTCAGTGATTAGCCGGAACAAACAGACAGACAGATAAATCCTTAAAAACTATATTCGGGTATAGGTATCTTCGTGTACTCCACGTACACTCACTTTCTAATTCATTCCACTTCAATTTTATTACGTGTGTAGATGAGTAGGTAACTCTTGAAACGTGTATAGCATTTCTACTTTCCTATGGTCTGTGGTCAAATTATACTCTACCAACCATTTACGCCCCTGATGCGACTCAATACGTGTTAATGTGATATGGGTTTGGTAAAATTGTCATGATTACAGAGATAATTAGACAAAAGACTAGCTGCGTTCGAGTATAATTAGGGGACAGATAATATTTGTTGTATAATTAAGTATTAAGTTTTATTGTACACTTTTTGTGCGTACAATTGACTGGTTTTTGCTCCTTTAATGGTATGTAATTGATTTATATATTTTGTGTAAATGATTTTACCCCCTTTTGGGCGCAAATGGATTTTTAAAAATAATATAAAAAATCTGTCTTTAGAAAACGTTTCACTCTTAACGACTTTTCTAAATGATACTTCTTTACATAATGTTTAATGTGACTCAAAAACACAAAACATTACGTTGTATTAAATTTACATTATTTATTAACATAACTTTGTATATTAATAATGTAGTGTATTATAAGAGGTAGTTTATAAATAAATATGGACAAGCCTACGCGTAAGGCGAGCAATAGTGGGGGGTACGGCCATTGGCCATATCATAATCAAATAGTTCGCCGTACGAGCAAGACGTGTCCGTTATAAATCGAACTGTGTTGTTTCATTATTAACCACGTGCCTAATAGTGACCTGTACAAATAACATTAAATGTATGTATATACAAATATGAACTAAAGCTAGTTACTGTATAAATCTTGACCGCGTGGAATGGTGGCAAGAATTACGTTCATAATTTTTTTTTTTGTGACTTGGTAGTGTTACCGTCTTGGTAGACACAGCATATTTTCTATCGCCAAACAGTAGTGCTTATTAACAGTGCTTATTTACCTTTCAAACCGGACGAAAAAGTGAGTGAGGTTTTTGGAAAATATTCCACCACGTTGTTCCAATACGGGTTGGTGGAATGCACATGTGGCAGAATTTCGATGAAATTAAACACAATATATATATAGTGGTGCTTGCCTGGGTTTGAACCCAAAATCATCGGTTAAGATGCACGCGTCCTAACCACTGGGCCATCTCAGCTCAATGGCCATGATAGGTGGTTAGTGCTAACCGTTAGGTCGCCCAATTGCCTGCCTATCAATCTACCTAACCTAACCATAAGATAGTTCTGAATCAATAATGCTACACAATTCTCTAATCGGACGGTAATCATATCCGACCAAAGAGTTCAAGCACAGAACAGCTGCAAGAACTAACTTCCAAACTCTGACGCCAATAACTTTTCATTCGTTCAATTCGCAATTTAAATCTGGGACATCAAAATCTCCAGCCTTACTTAATACTAGGTTTATGATGCAGTTAGATCTTATTACAGGTCGAATCCTTTGACTGAATTCCAAGAATTATCCAATACTTTGACAACCGTTCTGTTTTATAAATGTATAAAATATAATATACTTACTATCATCAATATACTGCTTAACTAGTGTTGCCATTATAGAATTTATTTTATTACCTTTCTTAAAACATAAATAAATTGTAGAGATCAGGTAACTCTATTAAATATTATATCATAAAACATTAAGCCTAGCACATCACGAGCTATTAATATTTTTCCGATATAATCCTAAAACCTTTACATTCATTTAAAGTATTAAAAATTTTAAAATATTTATTTCAAACACATATTGCCAGAAAAACACATAGTTGAGTTTATAATTTTTTCATCGTCTAAATTTAAATAATAAACTTTGCAGTTCGAGTCACAACTGCCGTGAATTAATTGCAGGAATTCTTGCTATTATTCTTGCAGAACTATCGCCCCGGATAATAGGTTTAATTCTTGCAAGATTAACTAACTACCGTTTTAAGAATGTTAAAAGAGAAATCTTTTCCTGACTGAATAAACTAACTTAATAACGACTCGGAAAGATTTCTTGACTTTAAATAACATTTTATCCTGGAACTTATAATGAAATTTATTGGACCTGTCATAATATTTACTAATTTTTGGAGCAGAAAAGTTTTTAAGGCTGAACGCGCTAATTACAGGAACTGTCAAGATTTTTTGATAAATTATCTGTTAATTAATGTTGAATTAATCGAGTTGAACCGGTGATTTTAAAAGAATGTTGCTTCTGAACGAAGTACTGACTGTTGAGTTTTTTCTCTTGACCGATTTTCACCTTTAGACATCAAAATCAAAATCATTCAAAATCAAAATAAACTTTATTCAAGTGGGTTTTTACAAGCACTTTTGAATCGTCAATTAACAATTAAGTGAAGCTACTTTAAAAAAATTTGATATTTCGTGTTTCGTGAAAAAATCGCGAAGAAACATTATCTGATCTGCTAAAGTAATTATTCAGAACATGCATATTGCATTTACAAATAA
Organism: Vanessa cardui; assembly: GCF_905220365.1. Lineage (NCBI taxonomy): Eukaryota > Metazoa > Arthropoda > Insecta > Lepidoptera > Nymphalidae > Vanessa > Vanessa cardui. Next base: position 1,790,398 of record NC_061144.1, on the reverse strand, counting down.
AAGGTCCTATTTCATTCAGCTGGTTTCTAAGAGACAGTCCTCTTAAAACTAAAGACACAACTTTGTTTTCATCTTTCAACAGGGTTTATATTATGTAAATCAAGTAACCCCAAGAAGAAAGTCGTTGAAAGCGGGCAGGCAAACTTCGAGCTATCGAAGTGTAGTAAACACTACCTTATGCAAGCTATGAGATCTCAGTTTGTTACTTCCTGATAGGGCTGCGACTGATACTGACGTTCATGTATTGATTACACGAAACAAATTTCAAACTTTTTTTATACAACTGTCTAAATTTCACATACTTGTTGAAAATTTAAACGTTCTATCTATTGCAGTTCTTCAGATAACCTGATGACAAACAGGCCAAAAGACAGTGAATATTTGGGAATAGGGTTCCGTTTTTGCTCTTTGGGTACGGAACCCTAAAAAACGAAACTAACTCACGCATTGCATGACCCATCACATATTACATAATTTATTTCGACACGTGGAGGCTTTCTCACGATTTTTTTCCTATAACGCCAAGCGAGATAAATTACTATAGTAATGCTCAAGCCATTTACATTTAGTGTTACAGAATGCTTTATTTACATAAAATATATTTCCTTTAAAGATTTCAATCAATGTGTACAAATCAAAGATAAAAATGACTCGTGTAGTTCTTACCAATACATAGTATAAAACAAAGTTGCTTTCTCTGTCCCTAAATGGATGCTTTAATCTTAAAAATTACGCAACGGATTTTGATGCGGTTTTTTTTCAATAGATAGAGTGATTCAAGGGGAAGGAAGGATAATATCGAGCCTTTACCGCCATTTTAGCGCAACCGACAAAAACCAAATTTTACAGGAGACGATTTTTTTTAAATATTTTTATACAGAAGCGTGCTAGGAAATAAAAATTTCGCATACTTTAATATTTTTTAAACATTTAAATATATAATTAATAATAAAACAAAAATTATAAGTATTTATGCCATTTATGGCGTTTACATTATTTTTGCTGTCATAATCGATAGTGATTTTGGCGTTTACGATAAAAACGTCTATTAAAATGACTATATCCAAGTTACTATAACTGTAAATAAATAAGCATTTTAAAAGGTTTTTAAATGAAATAATAACATATATAATTGAAAATATATTTATTCATATCAAACATTTAAAATAATGAGATCAATCAACGTATATAAAATAAAATAAAGTATTTCTTGTGGTACGAATCTACTTCGTCCGATTTAACACCACGTACTGTTCCATCATAACTTTTAAACAAAATAAATTTTGTATCATTAAAAATATATTTATGTTAATCATTTGGAATAACGAGATCAAGCAGATTATACATAATATAACAACGTACTTATATAACATTAAGTAAAGTATTATAATTCTCATTATTTGCATCATACTTCGTCCGTTTCAGCTAAAGCATCACGTATGGTTTCATTATGCCGCATACTTAAATATTCTTGATGGAATCATCATTCTAGATTCTTTTCTTTACGATATGTTTTGAAATTCTTGAGGTAATTATACTTTGGTGCTCTTATTGCGACAACAGCGGGATGGAACAGAAGGCAACATCTCAATGAACGATTTTAACTGTGCGACTTCTACTTCAACAGATTTATTATGAGTATGAAGAGCTTTTTTGCTTTCCCAAGCGGTATTTAGAAAATTATTGGCATTTTCGATAGCGCATCTTAAAGACATTTGAGATACTTAACTTATCTCTTAAGCAAAAAATGTTGGCATATTTTAATAGGCTGTCCATTATAGTTTTTAAAATAATCGTATGATATTTTACGAACATTACTACTAGCTCTTTTTCTGCCAATCGATCTCTCTTTAGCACATGACAGTAGGAATTCATTGTGTCTTTTGTCACAACCTAATCCACAATAGTTTTCAAGGATATTAGCCTGATCATCTTCAGTAAATTTATTTGAACATGAGTTACCACATCTTTTATTCATACAAGGATGAGGTTGCACAGATTTCGATACAGCAGCTTTGCGATTTTTTTTTGATAAAAGACGTTCCGGTAAAGGTTTTATTTTCCTGTATCCTCTTTGACCAACACTCGTCTCTTGAGGTGACTCATGTCCATCCGAATCACTGGACGATGAGGCGGGCTTCCATGAGTATTCACTATCAATGAAGGCATTATTGTCGTAGATATCCAAAGACTTCCCGTTTAGTTCTTCTTGGTCAAAAATGAACTGGTGCTAGGCTGTATTAATAAGAGTCTCTCTTCGGGATGTTTTTAACAAAGTAGGAATACTCACTGTTGCGTCACAGTATATTTACAACAATATTATGTATATTCACAATAACATTGATCACTTTCAGTGATAATCATTGTATGTGCACTAGGAGCAAGGATAAGCTTATAACGCCAAGCTTCCGACTCCGCAAAGTCAATAAATCCTTCTTGGGGCAAGGTATCCGTTACTATAATAAAATTTCGCAGACATTTTTAACTTTGCCGTTTCGTAAATTCAAATCGTTTGTAAGAAATACATTGTTAGAAAAAGCATATTATTCGATACAAGATTTTGTAGATGATAAAAAAGCGTGGAGTTAATACCTGTTGACTTCCAAGCAGGATATAAAATTTAAATAATTGTATTTGACTAATTGTATTTGACAAACATGACTTTGTATTTTTTAAATTTTAAAATAGAGTAACTACTGATTTTCTTGCCGGTTCTTGTCGGAAGAATCTACTTTCCGAACCGCTGGTAGCTTCACTTAATTGTAAAATGACGATTCAAAAGTGCTTGTAAAAGCCTACTTGAATAAAGTTTATTTTGATTTGATTTGATCAATGCAATCAGGATCCCCTAAATTAGTTTGATCATAATTTGTTATATCTACTTGTGCAATTTCATTTAGATTATCTAAATCCATTGAAGTATAAGAATTTTCAGTGTCAGAATCACTATAATCAACAAGTTTATTTAGAGTTATTGTAATACGTGGATTGGAATTTTGCTCAGAATTTAAAACGGTATCAGACCGTGATGTCATCACAGTTAGTGTAGGGTCTATATTAATATCGTTGTTACTGCCTGTTAGCAAGAATGGATCAAGAACTAAAGCCTCTGCATCTTGCTGTATTTTATTCTGCGGGGAGTGGTGATATTAGCTATAACAAATAAGAGATATCTTAAAAAGAATTGCATGATGTAAAACATATAAATGGACGGACAAAGTTGTAGTAAAAAAAGTGTGATCACTAACCTATTAAGAACCCGTCTTTAAGAGATCGTTAAGGAATTATCTGTCATCCACTCTTTGTTTCTTTAATTAAACTTAGGTAAAATAGAGACCATTCGCGTATCAACGTGGATGGCCTAACTTAACTATTTTTTAACCAATACTAATCTAACAAACCAACAATTAAAATGGGAGAACAGTAGTACAGGCAATAAATTGTACGCATATTACATTTTTCTTGCATTTTATTTAAAAAAATTAAAATATACATACCTTAGCTGCTGAAGTCGACATTGCTTTTTTATTTGATAAATGTTTGAGCTTCTTATTTGGAGTACACTTATTACTCAATTAATTCAAATACTACACAATAAAAACACTATTTAAAAGGTTAATTTTACTATTCAAAAGTGCTTGTAAAAGCCCACTTGAACAAAGTTTATTTTGATTTTGTTTTTGATTATTTGTTATTATGAGTGAAACTATTTTTTTAACCACAAAGGATTTTTATTTCCCTTGATTATTAGGATGCAACTAACAGCGTTCCTTTTGGAACGCTGTTAGTTTCATCCTTATAATCCTAAAAATCCTAAAAAATAACATCGTTCCCTTTGGAACGCTGTTAGTTGCATCCTAATAACTTTCGCGGAAATAAATATGTCACGACAGGTTTCTTTATTGTAAGCGCCTTACGATCAAGGACTAATGTCGGTTGCGATAATAAGTAGGGTCGCTTGCGCTAAAAAAAATCGGTCATTAGTCAAATAAGATAAAAATGCCTATTGTCGCTTACGTTAAGACTTTAAAAACGTATGTATTCACGATAATTTTAGCATTTGCTATAACTTTGTAACGGTTTTTTTTCTGAGGAAATTATCAACAGGGATCGGTCCGTTACGGTTTAAAATATTAGTATCAATAAAAAACGATTTTTCGACAAAAGTGTCGCTTACGATAATTTGGCGGTCATGGCTCGATATATGCACCATATATGAGTAAAACACTGATAATTTGAGAAGTTTTAAAGAGATGTTTTAATTTTTTTTGCGCTGAAGTTGCACATTTCACCCATGCGAAGCCGGGGCGGGTAGCTAGTATGATCATAAACACGAAATATCATTTGTGTTTATAATAACAAATTATAATTCAGGACATGTAACGTAATTAATTATCAGATTCTAGGAATTAGAACTAACCAAAGCAGACTGTAGATTATAATATATTGCTAAGTTATTAGTAGAAATTATATTTTCTGTAGATATAAATAAATTTCAGGAAGGACCTTTGAACTTGGCTATTTTTGATCGCACTTCTTTTGTTATTGAAGTCAACAACTGTTATGTATCATAATATTGAAATTGGCTCTCATTTAACATTTATGTTTTTGATGGAATAAAATATATAACAAATATGTAATATAATAAAGATAAAATAATAGATATAATAATAATAAAAATATATAATAAAGATAAAATTATTCAAAGGCGCTTGTCAGAACTCACTTCATTTCTTCTTCGTGAAAAGTTGAATAAGTCTACTGTGTATGTTGATTGTATCCTTTATGTATACGTTACCAGGCCAGGCTTTAAATCAGTACAATAAGGACTTAAAACTTTTTGAATTCAGAACAAACATTAAAAATAGTTTTTTTTTTTAAATGCTTGTTCTGAATTCAAATGTTTGTTCGGCTTTGATCTAGTATAATATGCATGTATTACACACGTAAACCTTCCTCGTTAATTACTCTGCTCATTGATGAAAACAGCATTTAAAATCGTTGCTTAGCTCAAAAGATCTAAGCTTTCAGATCAGTAGAGAATTTTGCACTACGTATAATTGTTAAAGACCACCTTTTACTGTTTTATATTATACAACATTGTAACGCGTGCATCTTAACAGATAATTGCGGGTTCAAATCTAGTGATTTTTCATGAACATAATTTTAAAATTTATAATGTAGGTCATGCTTGGTGGTTAAAGATGACATCATAACAACTCCGTATGTATCTAATTTCAATATAATTCTGCGTTCTAACACCATTGACCAAAGAGTATTGGAGCAGCGTTTTTTTTATAGCATAGGTTGGCGGACCAGCATATGGGCCACCTGATGGTAAGTGGTCACCATCCCCCATAGACAATGACGTTGTAAAAAATATTAAATATTCCTAACATCGTCAATGTGCCGCCAACCTTGGGAACTAAGGCCCTTGTGCCTGTAGTTACACTGGCTCACTCACCCTTTAAACCGGAACACAACAATACTGAGTACTGTTATTTGGCGGTTGAATAACTGGTGAGTGGGTGGTACCTACCCAGACGGGCTTGCACAAAGCCCTACCACCAAGAAAAATGTTGTTGTAAATTATATAAAAATAGGATATTGCACATTTCACCCCCAATCCAATCAAACCTACCTAACTAATTGCGTGACGACATCTGAAAGGAGAGAAGAAGAAGTGGGAAATTTAAAGGCTGTTGTTATTGTTGTTGGTGAAATAAGATCTTTACTACAAAGGAAGTGGATACCTTAACGAAGCAGTGTGATGATAAAGGCTTATCTTTATATTTGTAAAGATTAAACAGTAAAGTGTGCTATGGACAGGAAACAACCCTAAATATCTAAGCTAAGTTGGACGATGCTTAGTTTCAAACTTTTGTGCAATTAAACGATACTTTGTCAGTATCTACGGGAAATTTGCTTATCTTGTCCGTTTATTGAAAGGTTATTGAATTCAGTAATATTGAAATATTTGTTTATTTTTATAGGTAAATAAATATTGGACAACATCACATACATTAGTAAGTAGCTGAAGCGCTTGTGTTATGGAAAATCAGAAGTAACGACGGCACCACAAACACCGAGACCCAAGATAACAGAAAACTTATGAACTTTTTTTTTCTATATCGACTCGGCCGGGAATCGAACTGTGGACCTCGGAATGGCGTAACCATGAAAGCCGGTTTACACACAACTCGACCACGGAGGTCGTCTATTTGTTTTTGTTGTTATGAGTCGAACCCAGTGGTTGGAAAACGAATGGGTTTAATCCATTGAGTTATCTCCGCCTTAATGTTACTAGCGATGTGCCCCAACTTCATTTGGGTAAATTTCATACAAATTACCTTTCAAAGAGGAAATACCTTCTATTAAATTTCCTGCTTCACTATTTAATTAGAATAAATTATAATTAGTAAATTGATTGATTTGTGAAAAATATAATGACGTTTTAGAACACGTGCGTCTAAACCAATGATAGCGGGTTCAAACCTAGGCAATCACTGTCATGTCATTGTCATGTGCTTAATGTGTGTTTATAATTCATCTCGAGCTCGGCGGTTAATGAAAATATCGTGAGGAAACCTTCATGTGTCTTAATTCATAGAAATTCTGCCACATGTGCATTCCACCGATCCGCATTGGAACAGTTTTGTGGAATATGTTCCAAAACCTTCGCAAATGAAGAGAAGGCCTTAGCGAAGCTGTGGGAAATCACAGGTTGTTGTTGGTTCAGTACTTTATAAATTAACAGCCTGTAAACATCCTCACAAAATATAGCAAGACGCTGAGAAACATTAGGGCTCATTTTAAATGCCATTTGTGTATATCACGATTTCAATAATGTATACATTTCTCGGAATTAAACATTTAAAACGACCATGTGAATTCGGTAACCGCAGCTATTGAATAATAAAAATCTCACAGATTTTGTGCTAACATTTAACATACATTCCCAAGAACAAGTTCTATGAAAATTTTGGACATAATTGTTATCCAACTAAAAAGGTAAATAAGCACTTTAACATTGGTAAAATTACAGTTGCTTTTAATAGAAAGAAAGGAAGCTATCGTTCATACTCTTTTAATAAAGCAATACGCTGTCTTTACATTTTGTCATACCATTATTATACAAAGGCACAGATAAAGTGAATATAACATTGAAATAAAATATCCTCTCAAACAAAACGTAAAGTAGTGTATTACTAAATTCTACCTTATATTATAAATGCGTGTATGTGTATTTGTTACGCTTTTTCGTCATAACTAATTAAAGACCTATTTATTAATAAGTCATTTTGTAGACCCAATGCCTTATGACATTGTTTATATTAGACAGCTCTAATAATGACTAGTAGTGCCCTCCAGCAACGTTCGCGTTTTTGGTTGTTGGTTGTCATGTGTCAGGCAAAAAAGTAGCCTTTCTTGGAATTCAAGTTTGCTTCATACCAAATTTCGTCAAAATCGGTTCAGCGATTTTGTCATGAAAAAGCGTCCGACAGACAGACAGATAGAGTTACTTTTACATCTATAATATTAATATAGATACCTGACGGGTCTGATCAAATCGATATTGTGTTATTTCTAAAATTTGATAAAACAACAACAACAGCCTGTAAATTCCCACTGCTGGGCTAAAGGCCTCCTCTCCCTTTGAGGAGAAGGTTTGGAACATATTCCACCACGCTGTTGCAATGCGGTTTGGTGGAATACACATGTGGCAGAATGTCTATGAAATTTATCACATGCAGGTTTTCTCACGATGTTTTCCTTCACCGCTGAGCAAGAGATGAATTATAAAGAGAAATTAAGCATATGAAACAGCGGTGCTTGCCTGAGTTTGAACCCGCAATCATCGGTTAAGATGCACGCGTTCTAACCACTGGGCCATCTCGAATCTCAAAAAATTTGATAACGTACTCTGAATAGTAAATTTACTAAAGAAACAGAGATAACTTAAAACCGACAAATGATCGTCCATTTCGTTTCCCCCACAAACCTAAATTTAACTAACCAAGTGGGATAGTGACCGAATGAACGAGCAACATTTTAGAGATGAATGAGAACTCGTTCATCCTACTTGTTTCCGGTCCCATTTTAATTAATCGCGACGCGTAACTGCTCTGCGGTGAAAGATTTTAACTGACTCTGTTTTAGATGAAGACTTATGAATAGTTAGACAGGATTTATGAATATTTAATTTTATATTTACTTACAAGACGCTTCAAATTACATTGAGAGAGGATTATTGAGAATTATGTATTAATATTAAATTCATCATAAAAATCATTTTATAATATTATAAAATCAATTAAAATACAATGGTATAATTTTTTGACTGACTGCCTATCAATCCATAACTTAAGCTATATAAAAACATAAACAGGTATATGAACATATGAAAATATTGTGAAACTTTTCGTTTTTTTAACTTTTGTGAGCGAAGTCCACGATCCCTTGATCTGTGACGTCATCGATAAAATCAATTAACATGACACATTTCATTTTAATGTAATATATTCTGCATGAAAATGTATATTATATATAATTCTAAGCTTTATTATCATTTCTGTATATTCTTTGTACATAATATAGGTTTTATTTTAGTCACATTATAAAAAAAATATAGTTTGGTATTTCTAGTAGATTTTTAAGTGCTTCTAAGTATTAAATAACACGGGACGGGCGTATCCGGCGCATTCGGTGGCGTAAATTCAAAGTTCAACTTGGACTCCGCGTTGTTTTCAACCACTTTTTTATTTTAATAACAAACTTCATAACAATAAGGTGAATATTATCTCCGTTATATTTTATGAAAACTTGACAGTTCAAGTTATGGTGAACAAAAACGCACAATAACATTTTTTGTCTCAATTACTTCTTAATGAAAGAAAAGAAAAAGTATACAATGATATAATTAAAAAAGAAATTTTGAAAAGATAAAAAAAAAGAAAATAAATTACTTAGAAACAAATATATAAAAGAGAAAATAAGAGTTTTAATATTATTGCACTTTTGAAATATAGCTTCTTAAAGTGCGACTTAAGGCCAACTCAAATAATCTAAAAAAAAACCACAGTGATATTGAATACTAGCAACATTCTCGGCTATGCGCGGGTGGACTTAAGACATTTTTTTTTAATTTTTTACCTTTCATTCGTATATTTTTTAAACGAATTACCACATTATCTATTTATACTTACAATCCAAATTTCTTCACCGTTTTTTTAAATTAAATACTAAAATATATTTGACATATTTTTCTGGACAGCTCTATCTGATGTTGTATTTAAATAATTACACCTATTGACAGCTGACATGGAGAACATCGTGAGGAAACCGATACGTGTCTAGTTTCATCTATATTCAGCCACATGTGCATTCCACCAACGCGCACTGGTGTTCCAATGCGGGTTGGTGGAAAACGTGGTGGAATATATTTCAAACCCTCTCCTTAACGGGAGTGGAGGCCGTAGCCCAGTAGTGGGAAATTTACAGGCTGTTACTTTACTTTACTTTTTAATGACACTGATTGAACTATCGAAATGATTGAAGGTTGACTGTATAAGTCAACATTCAAACAGAAACACAAATATTAAGTATCATTGTTTAGTAGTAGTACTCTACCACATGAGTGATATCTATCCAGAAAGATAAAGCCGGACAATCAAGTGAATTACGTAAACAAATAGTAATTCGAAAACGTAATACTGAAATTTCATTTCGGTGTAATTGTAGCCAAAATTTAGCGTTAAACACCGCTTAAACTAAATAGCGTAAATTTAGTTTTACGAAGAATATAATTAATGTACGAATATACTGTGCGAAATTTTGGAAATTAACCGAACAATATTGAACCGATCTCTTGTTTTGGCTCTAATCAGGTCTATTTTAATGCAGATAAATGCTGATGATAAACAGATCTATGAGCATTTGTTGTTCTCACATTAAGAGTAGTAAAATTCGGTGGTACCCAGAACGCCTACCATATACAACCTACCTAGTACAACGGTATATCCGACTAAAAATTTAGCGGTACCTTATCAGTCTTTTCGGAGGTATCGGTATCGCTTTCGCATGCTACCGTGACATAAGGATCTATCAGGCTTATTTATATATTTTTTATGTGTATCACTTTGCAAGGGTTTTTTTGTGATCGCTTATTTCAGAAATTGGTGTTGGTAGTCGGACTACTTGAATTTAGACAAAAAATCAATATTTAGGATTAACATTTAACTTCAAAGAAAATGTATATACATGTAGGTAGGTAAATAAAAATGTGTGAAGTTATCCGTCAATTATATTTCCCTTCATACAAAAGCTATATATATATACATATTTATAGGTAAGTAGATAAAGATGTGTGAAATTATCCATCAAATATGACCCATAAAAAAGTGGGTGCTTGCTCGGATTTACGCCAACGACCTTTGGTCTGACGAGCTCTATTAACTGGGCCATCGCTGCTCTCATATATAATTGTACGATACTACATAAAAGCCTGACTTTTTACGGTTAATATTTGTTTAATTTTCAGATATAAAAGAAACCTGGACATTATTGAATGGCGGATTATTATTATACAACAACAACAACAACAATAACCTGTAAATTTTCATCTCATCCTCTGTTGAGATAAGGCCTTTAATCCCTTTGAGGAGGAGGAGAAGGTGGAATACACATGTGGCAGGTTTCTATGAAATTAGACACATACTAATTTACTCCTGATGTTTATCTTCACCGCTGAGTACGAGATTACAAACACAAATTAGGCACATCAATATTCGGTGGTGCTTGCCTGGGTTTGAACCCGCGATCATCGGTTAAGATGCACACGCTCTAACCACAGGGCCATCTCTATCGTATATCGTATACGGGTTTTCTAATCAATTTAACATCTAGCTCGAATTACCGAACGGTTCACGTCTTTCATTTTTATGACTTCTTTCAATTATTTATATAACGAAAGACAAGAAATTTTCACGTAAAACGGCTTGTAATGTAAAAAGTCTAAATGTATAACAAGTAAACTGCCAAATACAGCTTCTTCTAAAATGAATTAGTATTTGCCCGCGTTTTAGGGTTTTAGTTGTCAAGTGTTGGAAAAACAGTAGCCTATTTCCTTTGTCGGATTTCAAGTTTGCTTCATACCAAATTGCTACTACTACTTCTGGCTACTTTTTTGCCTGACACATGACAACCAATGCCCTAAACTACTAGTGTTCCATATATTTCGTGCGAATAAAACAATTCAGCTGGTAGATAAATAAGCAAACGCTAAAAGTAATCTTTCAAATAGTACATGATGTTTACTTATATTTGCTTACATATATTCTTAATTATTTTGCAAATATATGGTATACAATGTTATCTGTGCCACACTTTTTATTTCTCTAGTGGCTATTGTATAATGGTTCTGAGGTCCTGGATTCATATCTCGTATCGTCTTTTTACAATATGTAATTATGATATACAGTAAAATATTAAATAAATAACTATTGTACACAATAGAATCTTGGTGGTAGGGCTTTGTACTAGTTAACTAGGTAACTCCCACTTATCAGATACTCTACCGCCAAACAGTCTTACTTAGTATTTTTGGTGAGTGAGGCAGTGTGAGTGAGTCGTGATGGCCCAGTCGTTAGAACGTGTGCATCTTAACCGATGATTACGGGTTCAAACCCAGGCAAGCACCGCTGATTCATGTGCTTAATTTGTCTTTATAATTCATCTCGTGCTCAGCGGTGAAGGAAAACATCGTGAGGAAACCTGCATGTGACAAGTTTCATAGAAATTCTGCTACATGTGTATCCACCAACCCGCATTGGAACAGCGAGGTGGAATATGTTCCAAACCTTCTCCTCAAAGGGAGAAGAGGCCTTTAGCCCGGCAGTGGGAATCTACCGGATGTTGTTGTCGTTGTTTGATAGCCAACCAAACCTTTAATCATTAAAACACCGAAAACACTTCGAATTCATTCTAAACACCGTGTAACTTTTTAAAAAAAGAAAAACTTTGTGTACATTACAAACTCGATAAATTTATTACGTATCGGTGTGAAGGAGGATTCGCTAATCCGTGTCGCGCACTAATCCCCAGCCGTTATTCCGCGGCGGATTTAGCGTGGATTTGGCGGACGAAGGGCTTATTCAATTAGGTAACTCACTGCTGAAGTGCTCATCAACGTAATAACGATATTTCTTACTCAAGTTCTTGAATTCAGAATAAGTTTTTTATTACCAAACAAATATGAATGAGAGCAACACTAAAATATGTATAGTACGACACAACATAGATGTAGCATCGGTAAAATTCGTAAAACCGATCGCAACCGAATTGAGTACGCTATCCCAAATTATCAATATTTATTTCTCATGTAAACATAATCTTTACACAAACGTAATAACTTGTAATATCATATGGCCTAATATATTCGTCAATTTGACACGTCGATTTACATGCACTTGTTTTCTCGGGTTGAACTGACGCGAGAATCTATAGCGAAGAATAGCGTCGAATGGCGCGATAGGGAGCTATTTCTGTTGGTCGTGTAAATTGGCAGTAATCGGTTTTATTTTCATTTCATTGCATTTTCCGATGCTACTTCTAATTTTTGTCATTCTATACTTAATTCAAATTTATTTCATAATAGCTATTACCGGCAACTTTGCTCGCGTAGGAAATATGAACATAATTACAAATTAGCTTAAAGTATTTCATTGATGTAAGGCCTCTTTGTTTGCAACACTTTTTTCCAATTACAAATACAAAAGTAGTATTAGTACTATGTTCTTTATCAGGCTTTAGACTACTTGTGTATCAAGTTTCATTTAAATCGGTATTGTAGTTGCTGTGTGAATGCAAGACAGACAGACACACAGACATTCTCATTTATTATATTATAATAATAATACAGTTTAATAATATAATATAGTCGGATTGGTGTTTTTAATTATTTTCTTGGTAAGCTTTCCAGGATATCTTTAAAACATATGAGTTTGTTAGTAATTCTCTCAAACTGATTTAATTATCTCTTTTTTGAATAAATTTAGTGTGTAACAATGGGACCTACAGACATATAGGCAGCCTGTAAAGCTCCCTTAAAAAAACAAGAATAAAAAAAAAGAAATATGAAGATATTTTTATTGGCGGTACCATCTCTGATGAACAGTAATACGTAGTATTGTAGCAAGTGGAGTAAGGCAGTGTAATAAAAACAGATCGGTCAAAAATTTTAACACCATTTGACACTTACAGTAAGTTGCCAGCTATCGGACCCAATACGTTCTTTTTTTATGCTATAGGTTTGCGGCATAGGGTCAGCTGATGGTTAGTGGTCACCACTGGCATTGGCGCTGTTAGAAATATTAACCATACCTTACATCGCCAATATTCCACCATCCTAGGGGACCAAGATGGTATGTCCCTTGTGCCTGTAGTTACATTCATTTAGTTTGTCCTTATTATGTTGTAACGTTAAATTTTCCGAAACGTATATTGTGAAAAATATTACTCTCCCGCATCAAATAACCTTATTTAATATAGTGTGGGCTTATGAAATCCATATTAATGGCCTTAGACCCGATACCACACCACGGGACGTATATTATATGGCAATATTTTCAACATTCTCGGAAATGATTAAGTATTTGCCATTAGTCTTTGGTGATACCAATATACATCAGTCAACGAACTAATATTTGATATAATGGCCGAGATAGTACAGTGGCTAGAAAAGAGGAATCTTAGACGAAGAGTGTGTGTTCTAAACCAGTCAAACATCGATTTATAAGACTTTTTTCAGAGTTTAAGACATTTTCGGCCTCACATAACCACTCCGTGGAAGCAGCAGGGGTTTTTCCGAAGTGATATGACTTGAAAGAAATCTTCAAAAAATCTTCAAGAAATGTAAATGAAGCATTGTTGAAGTAATTGTGATTTATAACTTCTGCTGCTTATATGAGTATTTATTTTAGGTATTTGTCGACCCTTATTAAAAAAAGAATGCATTATCCATAATTGGTACAATAGTAAAAATATAAAAGTCTGTTTTTTCTGTTCTGAAAGTTGTGAATTTCAACCTAAAGGTAAATAGTTTTTTTTTTTCTTATTTTTGTATTTAAGCTGATGGGCGAATAGACCACCATACGACCACCTGATAATAAGTGGTCAACACCACCCAAAGACGCTGTTAGCAATAATAACCATTCCTTCCATCCAATGCGGCACTAAATATGAGAGCTAAGATGTCTCTTATGCCTGTAATCTTCCTCATTCACCTTCAACGTGGAATACAATAATTATTAGTATTGCTGATTGGCCGTAGACTATCTGATGAATGGATGGTACCTGCCTAGAGACTGAATTACAGTGATACGCCATTTTGATACTTATGTGCAATTTATTTTATAAATTTCATAGTCAACATCGCATATCAAATTCTGACATGTCACGCTCGTACTCCGTGAGTTGCGTGTTTCTTCTCACAAATTACCTCACACGTGAATAAAATGACACGAATTCACGTTAAAATAACCGCAGCTGTTCAAAGTGGTTACGTAACATCAAATAAATGGATACAAAGCAAAATATATGGCTAAGTTTGTGAATAAACAAAACTAGCAGAATGGAAAGGAAGATGGATGTTTTCATTTTGTTAAATACGTGGATCTAATACGTATTAGTGTGAGTGGTATTCGTCGTATCTCCGTACGAATTCTAAAGTATCTTTTATTGCTAGTATTACAACGGTAATATCTAGAACAATACAAGGATGCAGTTGTAAGACTAAGTTGCAATATCTTAAGCCTTAGGGACTAGACACTTGAACGAGAGCAACAAAACCCAATACAGTATTGATACGAGCTATGACGTCATACGCCTTCGCTGTAACGCTAAATGAAAATATTAACAAAGATACATCCATTGCTGATTTTGTTCAGCCCTATTCTAAGCAAATTGTTATAGAAAACGTATTGGTTGTAAAATTGAACGATGGTTTTTAGTTGTTCGATTTCGTAATAATTACTCGGTAAGTTATCAATGATTGTGGTTTAACGCAGCGATATTGAAGTACGGCTTGCCGCGTTTAATTAAATTCTAATATTTTTTATTACGTTACAAGTGATTTAAATTTTATATGGAAGTTCACTTTAACTATAAATATTCTTTATCTAAAGTGCAACATGGCGTTATAATGACTTTGTACTTGCTTATGCGAGACCGACCACACATATTAAAAGGAGTTTATGAGATAAGTATGACTTACATTAATAATTATACATCCATATTAGTGAGAATATTCTAAGGCATAAAAAATATATAACGTCATAATTACAGTGGTAGTGCCACGCTGTATACCTTCGGGTTACAGCCGAATGGGCCGGCACGCCCGGGGAAGTACCACTCTCTCACTTAAAATCGGCGTAAAGTGGTGGCTATGCTACCGCGTTTCGTCCGGTAAGTGAGAGTTCCGGAGGCCCAATCCCCCTCCCCCCCAAAACTTGATGGTTGTGCAGAATTTGGTTAAATTACCCCAGGAGGGTACCATCAGCGACAGCGGTGGAGAATCCCTCTCTGGGCATCCATGCTCAGGACGTACACCGCCTGAGCAGGGATGCCCAGGCTGCCCTCCGAATTCTGGGGGGGGCAATTTTGCGCTCGCCACTGTTCGGGGCAAGCGGAGCAGGCATCATAAGGCAACCCCTACCACCCTCGCTGTGGACTTCTGCAACATAAGGGGACTCAACTCCAACCTCAACGCCGTTCACTACCATCTGGAAACGGCGAAGCCGGCCTTGCTCTTTCTAACCGAGACCCAGATATCTTCTCCTGCCGATACGACTTTTCTCTCGTACCCTGGGTACAAATTGGAACATTCTTTTATACCACGAGCTGGGGTATGCGTTTACGTCAGAGATGATATCTGTTCTCGACGCCTCGGCAGCCTTGAAGGACAGGACCTATCGATTATCTGGCTACGTGTAGACTGCGATGATCATCCGCGAATCTATGCGTGCCTTTATAGGTCCCATAGCGGTAATGCCGAAACCGACCGACTGGTTGAGCACGTCCAAATGGCTACAGATTCCGTGCTTCAGCAGATTCCATCCGCAGAGATCATTATTCTGGGTGACTTTAATGCTCACCACGCAGAATGGCTCGGCTCACGCACCACCGATCATGCGGGTAGATCTGTTCTGGACTTCGCTCTAGCATATGATCTGACACAACTGGTCAACTCGCCAACGCGAATACCGGATGTGGAGGATCATACACCTTCCCTGTTGGACCTTCTGCTGACTTCGCATCCGGATGGCTATCAGGTTATCGTCGATCCCCCTCTGGGCTCGTCTGACCACTGTCTCATCCGGAGTACAGTGCCGGTTGTGCGGTACTCACGGCCTCGCTTTGTTGGGTGCCGCCGAGTATGGCACTACAAGTCAGCAGATTGGGATGGGATGCGGTCTTTTTTTGCATCGTACCCATGGGGGCAGATTTGTTTCTCGCCGGATGATCCGAACGCTGCTGCTGACTCTGTTGCCGATGTGGTGCTTCAGGGTATGGAACTATTCATTCCTTACTCTGCAGTACCCATCGGTGGCAAGTCCCAGCCTTGGTTTGGTCGTTTCTGCAAAACGGCATCACGCCGAAAGTGGGAACGCTATCAAACCTGGGCTAATGCATCTGCGTCTCGTGATGTAAATACCAGCGCATTCAAAAAGGAATATAACTCTGCCTCTAGGTCCCTCAAAAACGTGATTGCTAGGGCGAAGACGGAGTACATTGGCAGAATTGGCGAGAGACTGGTGCGTCTCCCTTCAGGAACACGAGCGTTCTGGTCTCTCGCTAAGGCTGTCTTAGGGAATTTCTGTCAGCCCTCTTTTCCATCTCTGCACAGGGACGGTGAGTCATTGGCCCATACCGCGAAAGAGAAAGCTGATCTTTTAGGCTCTCTCTTCGCGTCGAACTCGACTCTGGATGACCAAGGAAAATCTCCACCAACAATTCCGCGGTGTGATACCACGATGCCGGAAGTTAAATTCCGGCAAAGTGCAGTTCGTAAAGCACTTCTTTCCTTGGACATTCATAAGTCGAGCGGACCCGATGGTATCCCTCCAATCGTGCTACGGACATGTGCTCCCGAGTTGGCACCGGTCTTAACGCGTCTTTTCCGGCAATCCTACACATTAGGCGTCGTCCCGAATTCCTGGAAGACAGCTTTGGTGCATCCGATCCCTAAAAAAGGCAACCGCTCAGACCCGTCCAATTATAGGCCTATAGCCATCACCTCCTTGCTCTCCAAGATAATGGAGTCCCTTATTAACTGCCAGCTCCTGCGGTACCTAGAGGAGAATCAGCTGATTAGTGACCGCCAGTACGGTTTCCGTCGGGGTCGCTCAGCCGGTGATCTTCTAGTTTACCTTACTCATAGGTGGGCTGAAGCAGTTGAGAGCAAGGGGGAGGCATTAGCAGCCAGCTTGGACATAGCGAAGGCCTTCGATCGCGTATGGCACAAAGCGCTTCTTTCGAAGCTTCCTTCCTATGGGCTTCCCGGGAAATTATGCAATTGGATTACCAGCTTTTTGGCAGATCGGAGCATCAAGGTCGTTGTCGACGGTGCATGCTCTGACTTAAAATTCGTCAATGCTGGTGTTCCACAAGGCTGCGTTCTATCACCCACTCTGTTTCTTCTGCATATCAATGATTTGTTGCAAATCGGGAACATTCATTGCTATGCAGACGACAGTACCGTTGACACCTTATACACCGGCCGCGCTAATATTTCTCGGGAAAACGTCGAAGAGAACCGGAACAAACTTGTGTCTGAAATCGAGTCTTCATTAAACGAAGTCTCGAATTGGGGCCGGCTAAATCTAGTCCATTTCAACCCCAAAAAGACGCAAGTTTGCGCGTTAACCGCTAAAAAAACACCATTTGTCGTATCTCCACGATTTGAGAACATTCCGATAGCCGCTACAGGTAGTATCGGAATACTTGGCGTTGATATTTCGAGCCTCGTTCAGTTCCGCGGTCAATTGGAAGGCAAAGCCAAATTGGCTTCAAAAAAGCTGGGCGTGCTCAGCAAGGCGAGACAGTATTTCACGTCGGCCCATCGCCTAAAACTTTACAAGGCGCAAATTCGGCCTCACATGGAGTACTGCTCTCACCTCTGGGCGGGTGCTCCCCAGTACCAGCTCCTTCCATTTGACCGCATCCAACGTAGAGCGGCTCGAGTTATCGACGATCAAGCCCTTTCCGATCTCCTTGATCCTTTGGCTTTGCGTAGAGATGTCGGATCACTCTGCATCTTCTACCGAATTTTTCACGGGGAATGTTCCGAGGAATTGTTCGGATTAATCCCGGCTGCTGAATTTCACCTTCGGACATCTCGTCAAAATTCTAAGTTTCACCCGCACCATCTTGATGTCCGAAAATCCACAACAGCGCGATTTCTTAGACATTTTCTGCCTCGCACAACCACTTTGTGGAACCAGCTTTCGCCGGCGGTTTTTCCGAACCGATACGACATGGGAACCTTCAAGAAAAGAGCCTACTCCTTTCTCAAAGGCCGGCAACGCACCTGCAAGCCCCCGGGTGTTGCAGATGTCCATGGGCGGTGGTAGTCACTTTCCATCAGGTGAGCCTCCTGCTCGTTTGCCACCTATGCCATAAAAAAAAAAAAAAAAAAAAAATATCAAAACTTGAGGCATCGTCAATACGATATCATCGTCATTCAATAAGACGATGATATTATCTTGACCAATATACTCAAGCCAATTTCAAGAGAGACCAGACTACACAAGTGTGCACAAACACATGAACACTCTCTATTCTAACACTCTTATAATCCAAATCCGGAAAATCCGATACAGCTGGAAGAGTACAGGTGCAAAACAATCGACTTTACGTATCATCCGTACAGGTACACACTTCTAACGTCCAGACTCTTTACACAGAAAATTTTTCATCAGACAACCCACTAATTTCTTTTGGCCTGACCTGGAGTTTGAATTCAGAAACTCGGGATCAGTATGACAAGCCGTTAGACCAACGAGACAGTTGTATTGTATAATCGAGACTTTTTTTATGGAATAGGTTAACCTGATGGTAAGTGTTCACCATCACCCATAGACAATGAAGAGTAAAAGACATTAACTATTCCTTACATCGTCAATGCGCCACCAACCTTGGGAACTAAGATGTTATGTTATGTTGCACTGGCTCACTCACCCTTCAAACCGGAACACAACAATACTTAGTACTGTTGTTTGGCGGTAAAATAACTGATAAGTGAGTTGCACCTACCCAGGCGGGCTTGCACAAAGCCCTACCACCAAGACATAAAATACTAAATCCTTCTTAAGACGAGGTATCTATTTCTGTAATAAAATTCTGCAGATATTTTTGACTTTGCCGATTCATAAACTCAACTTTGTAAAGAATACATTAATAAAAAAGCATTTTATTCAATACACGATTATAGATGATATGAAAGGGTGGAAAAAACCGCTTATCACGTGATCTCCAAATAGGTCGGATTGACTGGACGAATTTAGCACAAACACTCGCGATGTAGACGCGTACTACGGACTTCCCACACACAGACAGCTAATATTGTTCTAATAACAAAAAACCTTAAAATATAATAACGATTGGATGTTAAAAATGATGAAGCAATTTATAAATTTACTCCTTTGCGCACGTTGCCATGGCAACGATCCCGTTGCTGACTCCGCAGATTTCGTGTGAGCCTTTCTAAGTACGGGTTTGGAGATATGAGTTTTATATAAGCTACCTTTTAGAAAGGTCATGCCCTATTTTCACTGGTAAATTTCTGTCAAAGCTATTTTATGGGTAGGCAAATGGGCCATCCGTTAGCAAATGATCACTTAACATACATGGCAATATAAGAAAAAATTAAAAACAATCACTCTATGGAACCAGATTTCGACGACGGTTTTTCTGAAGCATTACGACTTGGGAACCTTCGAAAAAAGAGCGTACTCCTTCCTTAAAGGCCGACAACTGCAAGCCTCACGGTGTTGCAAATGTCCATGGGTGTTGGTAATAATATATAATCTCTTTCCATCATCATCAATATTAAAAAAAATAACTCCATGACCTCTTGTATGAATTCGTAACTAAGCTGGATACTGGAAAACTTGACCTTGAAACTGGAATCCAAAAACACAAAATATTGCTGTTGATACTATGGTTGGCAGTGGTGTATACAATGAGTGATTATTTATCTAGAGGGTGTTACCTTTCTGGTGGTGGGTATAAAGAAACAATATTAGGTTATAAAATTTTTAATGCACAGTAACACAGTATTGTAAACAACCAATTACTTAATTTACTCGTTACTTATGTTACTTCTTATAATTACTATTATATAAAATTATGCCAGCTAGACTCAGCGTGGGTCACTTGGGATAAAAGGCAAGCTTGAAAATTCAATGTTACTAATCTAAAATTTAAGGTTGAAAATTAGGCGCCACTGACGAATAAATTAATTGATGTGGTTTGAAAGAATACACCGTTCGCCAGACCGGTGTAAACGAAATTATAATATAATTGAAAGGGGGTACATCACCAAAGTTTCCAGCTACACGTGGATACCGACAACGGCTTAGGGAACAGGCCTGCCGTCCTTGGAGTTGCACCAGCCACTATCTGGGCACACTCAACCAGGAACCTGGAGCTGTTCACTCTTAATATTTCCATTCGAGAAGTCCACGTGGTGGGTAAATCCGATTAAAAAAAAAAACCTCCTGTAATACGAAATATACAGGTTCAATAAGATAAGCTAATAAGAAAATTATAAATACCTTTAACGAGAGATGTAAGCACGAATTTACCTTCTGGAGGTTCAAAGTCCTGCTTACACAAATTGACGATCTCAACTCCGGAGAACCATTTCAAAGGGTCACTGGAAACCACAATTACACATGACTACGACTTTTCGAATTGCAAACCAATGCATTTAATCAAAAACAAGAATTAAAGACTTACAATTTTTTACGAGTCGGTAAACATGATATAAAGTTCTGTCAAACTTCAAAACTTCATTGTTAATATAAATTCTGAAAAGATAACTGCTATTAAAGCACTGAATACTAAACAACCACAAATTAAGAAATGCAATTATTAAGACAACTCACCGATATATTCAGTATATCGAATTAGAATTTGGATTCGGTGTGAAGCCGATAGTTCCAAAATTCAAAAAGAACGAAATTGAAAGTTCACGAACCTTTGAAAGGTTAGCGAGTGTGACCAGTATCACTACCAAAATACCCTTAATGAAAAAGGAATTATATCCATAATTAATTCAGGGAAATAATTTTGGAATAATTATTAAAATTAAGAAAAGCCAAATATGAGGCAAAGTAAATTTAACATAACTAGACTCCGATTCCTACATCAAAGAACTAACCTTTAAACTGGAAGACAGCTATTAAATTAATCTGAAACGATGTGAAATGACCTCTAATAAAATTCAACAAACGAATTAGATGATTAAAATCTTATTTTAATAATTGTTTTAATGTACCTTTAAAATAAATGTAATTTATTTTATTAATTAAAGTTTTAGAAAATACCAAGTCGAAGCGTTATACTAGCAACACCGACATAAATTAAGTGGGAAATGGGTCAATGGCACGGAATTTAGCGAATTGACACTTTTTTGACGTTTTATATAATTATAAAAAAAAGTTAAAATTATGAAAATAATTTTTAATGTAACAGTACCTCCCCTCCCGGAAGAATTTTGCGAGGGTAAACGAGAAAAATTCGAGCTGGCCCTCCAGCTCAGAACCTCGAACAACACAAATAATTAATTGAAATAACATTTCAAATGTGAAATATAAAATGACAAAAAAACGTGGAAAATCCAACTTAAGAAAAATACTACTCATCACAACTCAATTATTCGGCTACAACCAAATAAAACAAACAGAGCTCCCACAATATGTGCAGGACAAACTCCACCTAAGCTTAAGCTCAACAAAAGCTTCGCTGCATGCATAACCAGACGCATGAACAAAACTAATATCTGCTCTAACACAGATAATATAAAAATAATGCTTCTCATAAGCAATCTTTAAAAAAAATTACTAGTTGTCTATGCCACTAAATAGAGAATATAATTAACCTCTATAAAATAGTATCACGACACCAAAATTCGCGAAAACAATATAACTAATTAACTATTCGAACCCACGAGAAGTTAACAGTCTTAACCATAACACACTATACAAAAAAAATATACCAACCAACAGACATAACAAACCTTAATAAAACCAACCGTCAGGACTGATGGTACTCACACATAAGACTCTCTACTGACCAGACGAACAACAACACTTGTTAGGTAATATGGGATGGGAAAGGAATATTAGGAAACCAAACAGATACCACGCCAACACATAAGTGGACACTGGAAGGTGACAAAATGTCAAGGAATAGTATTAAGGCTTATTTTTACAGAGTCACAAACCGCTCTGAGTCGTAAGGCTTATTTTTACAGAGTTACAATCCGCTCTGAGTCGTAAGGCTTATTTAAGGAGTTACCAACCGCTCCATAAGGGTTTTAGGGTGAGGAAAAGGAATAAAAGATGCCAAACAGATACAACACCATCATAAAGTTGATACTGGACGGTCACCAAACGTGAAGGAATAGTTTTAAGGCTTATTTTTACAGAGTCACAAACCGCTCTGAGTCGTAAGGCTTCTTTTTACAGAGTTACAATCCGCTCTGAGTATTAAGGCTTATTTAAGGAGTTACCAACCGCTTCATAAGGATTTTAGGGTGGGGAAAAGGAATAAAAGGATGCCAAACAGATACAACACCATCATAAAGTTGATACTGGACGGTCACCAAACGTGAAGGAATAGTTTTAAGGCTTATTTTTACAGAGTCACAAACCGCTCTGAGTCGTGAGGCTTATTTTGACAGAGTTACAATCCGCTCTGAGTCGTAAGGCTTATTTTTACAGAGTTACAATCCGCTCTGAGTATTAAGGCTTATTTAAGGAGTTACCAACCGCTCCATAAGGATAATAGGATGAGGAAAAGGGATAAAAGGATGCCTAACAAACACAAACGAAACCTAAAGACACTGCTATCCATACCATAATAAACCAACTGTCAGGACTGATGTTTCATACCTCTCCTCTCTGCTGTCCGGACGTTCACACTTTGCAATACCTAACGACACTATCATACCTTAATAAACCAACTGTCAGGACTGATGTTTCACACCTCTCCTCTCTGCTGTCCGGACGTTCACACTTTGCAATACCTAACGACACTATCATACCTTAATAAACCAACTGTCAGGACTGATGTTACACCCCTCTCCTCTCTGCTGTCCGGACGTTCACACTTTGCAATACCTAACGACACTATCATACCTTAATAAACCAACTGTCAGGACTGATGTTACACCCCTCTCCTCTCTGCTGTCCGGACGTTCAAAAGACAAGCAATAATAACGTTGCTTAATGGGTGCCGTATCACCCGTATCGATCGAATGTGTTATAACATCCGTTCGACCTAAGCCCTTCCTTTCGAAGGAAACCTCCTCAAACTTACCAACACCTCCTTCGCAATTACGCTTTGCGAAGAAGATAAATCCTCAAGGGGATGTAAGAACTTCACTCCCGAAACTACATTCGTTTCGGATGAATCAAAGCTTACATCAAAAAAAATAAGTTTGGTGCTAAACCAAACCTACACCAAAAATTAACCCTAAAAATTAAGGGTGTTGTCACACTAGGGACAACATAAAATTTGATTACCTTAGTCTTAGACTTCAGCGTAATCGGTAAAAATATATAACCTGACACACGGGATCGTGCATCATTAGCCGTAGCTATATAAGAAATATCAGATGTGTCATACATCTGAACACCCTGACCGACAAAATATTGACCCAAATTAGACCCTAAGATAGATATAGATGAACCGGAATCTAATAAACCACAAAACTGTTCATCAAAAATAGAAACCGACAAATAAGGACGAATGTCATCCGGAGGACGCTGCATAGCCGCTACACTATGAGTAAAAAAAAAGTGAGATTCGTTTTAAATACTTCCGCCAATCGTCAGGATCAAAGTTAGCGGAACGACTTGACGGAAGGCTTATCCGTTTTATGGATCAGCAGATTTACAATTAAGACAGGACTTAACGGTGATGCCCTTAGTACCACAACGAAAACAGACTATATCCTTAGACTTACAAGTACCCAAATCATGTCCCTTAACCCTACAACGAAAACAAAACAAACCAGGTTTATTCTTGCCGCGTATCAACTCGACTTTAAATGATTTACTATATTTGAAACCTAAATCCGGAGCTAAAGTATCAGCATCAATCTTTGGTGGATCCCTAAAATCTTTTACTTGTTTAAAAGTAAATTCTAAAATTTTACATTTATCCCGAAGTTGCTGCAAGTTCTCAATATTCTCCAGCGCTAGCGCTTGCGTAAAACACGGACGTAGGTTTTTACGTATAATCTTTAATTTATCCCTTTCTGGCAGTGAATATGAAAGTCTCGAAAAATAATTAATCATGACCGCAATAAAAATTAAACAAGATTCTGACTGACCCTGCGTTCGACGACGAATCTCAGATAACAGCTGCTCATCATAGTCCAAAGGTGAAAAATCTTCAATCAGCCTCTTCTTTAAACTCTGCCAGTCTGCGACTTCCGAACGAACACTGCGGTACCATGTTAAAACTTCATCCGAAAAAAGTTCAACAGCTGACTGAAATAAAATGTCATCAGAAATACCTCGAGCTAGACAAAGTTCTTCAAGCCTAAGAATAAAGAAACGGACACATGATTTGCCATTAAATTTTAAATTTAAACGAGCAATAGACTTATCAGACGAACAAGAAATTTTAGAAATAGGTAAAGGATTAACCAAAGCAGGTGAATGATCAGTAGATTGATCGTTAGCAGCTTCTTCAAAAGTTTTCCTAAAAGATTGAAACAAACTATCCACTTTCGAAAGACAATCCTTAAGTTTCACATTCAATTCTTCCTTTTTATAAAATAAATTAACATCCACTTCAATCCTACTAAATCGATGGAAAAGGTGATGTGCTATAGCTCTTAACCGGTTAAAACTTTTAAATTGAGGCTTAGATGACAAGGTGAGTAAGACTTCATCCAGTTTAGAATCAATATTTTCAAACTCGCTGGCTGGATCCAAAGATGTTTCTAAAATCTCATCCGCAGGAATTGAATTCACTAAGTCCCGAATCTGAATCCTCAACTCTTCCACTGAGCCTTTAGGTTTAGCATCCCTTATCTCAACTTCATAAATAAGTTCATCCTTCCTAAGTAAGTGATAAGCTATAGGCCTTTCCATGATGTAAAAAAAAATATATCCCAAAAAAAAAATATTCTAAGTGTAAGCTATGAATGTGAAAACTGGTTTTATATAGATATAAAACAAAATTAAAAAAAACTATTTGAAAAAAAGTTCAGTAAAAAAAAAAATTGTATTGAACCAGTATAAAAATTTGCAGAACCCTAAAAGTTGTAATACTAAAGAACCACACAAACAATATGAATAAGGTTCAAAAACAAATAAATTTAAATCAAAGTTCAAATAAAACTAAATGTGCAAAAGTCCAAAGTGCAAGTAAAATTAATTGTCATATTAAATGCTGACAATAAAAAGTTAAGTCGAGCTGGCTTCACAATATAATAATATGTAAGTCTCTTAATACTAAACCTGTTTAAAATATAATTGCATCAATAATTTAAATTAATCCTCTCAAAGTAATAATTATTAAATCATTAAAGTAATATCAAATTATGAGAATTTACTTAAAATTTACTTCCAAT
Source organism: Vanessa cardui (assembly GCF_905220365.1). Taxonomy (NCBI): domain Eukaryota; kingdom Metazoa; phylum Arthropoda; class Insecta; order Lepidoptera; family Nymphalidae; genus Vanessa; species Vanessa cardui. The sequence goes on along the minus strand of NC_061144.1, from coordinate 1,764,525 downwards.
GCAATATGAAATGTTGTAAAGTTAATTTGACACACATAATAAAGGACATAATTATTAAAATAGTACTTGTAAAATCTTTATAATAGTTTTTATACAATAACAATATTAAACATTGATTTTCAAACGCCTTATTTCAATATAGCAAATACAGACATACTGACTATCCCAAGTCACGCCCCACGTTGGGCGCCACTGTTACCTTTCTGGTGGTGGGTATAAAGAAACAATATTAGGTTATAAAATTTTTAATGCACAGTAACACAGTATTGTAAACAACCAATTACTTAATTTACTCGTTACTTATGTTACTTCTTATAATTACTATTATATAAAATTATGCCAGCTAGACTCAGCGTGGGTCACTTGGGATAAAAGGCAAGCTTGAAAATTCAATGTTACTAATCTAAAATTTAAGGTTGAAAATTAGGCGCCACTGACGAATAAATTAATTGATGTGGTTTGAAAGAATACACCGTTCGCCAGACCGGTGTAAACGAAATTATAATATAATTGAAAGGGGGTACATCACCAAAGTTTCCAGCTACACGTGGATACCGACAACGGCTTAGGGAACAGGCCTGCCGTCCTTGGAGTTGCACCAGCCACTATCTGGGCACACTCAACCAGGAACCTGGAGCTGTTCACTCTTAATATTTCCATTCGAGAAGTCCACGTGGTGGGTAAATCCGATTAAAAAAAAAAACCTCCTGTAATACGAAATATACAGGTTCAATAAGATAAGCTAATAAGAAAATTATAAATACCTTTAACGAGAGATGTAAGCACGAATTTACCTTCTGGAGGTTCAAAGTCCTGCTTACACAAATTGACGATCTCAACTCCGGAGAACCATTTCAAAGGGTCACTGGAAACCACAATTACACATGACTACGACTTTTCGAATTGCAAACCAATGCATTTAATCAAAAACAAGAATTAAAGACTTACAATTTTTTACGAGTCGGTAAACATGATATAAAGTTCTGTCAAACTTCAAAACTTCATTGTTAATATAAATTCTGAAAAGATAACTGCTATTAAAGCACTGAATACTAAACAACCACAAATTAAGAAATGCAATTATTAAGACAACTCACCGATATATTCAGTATATCGAATTAGAATTTGGATTCGGTGTGAAGCCGATAGTTCCAAAATTCAAAAAGAACGAAATTGAAAGTTCACGAACCTTTGAAAGGTTAGCGAGTGTGACCAGTATCACTACCAAAATACCCTTAATGAAAAAGGAATTATATCCATAATTAATTCAGGGAAATAATTTTGGAATAATTATTAAAATTAAGAAAAGCCAAATATGAGGCAAAGTAAATTTAACATAACTAGACTCCGATTCCTACATCAAAGAACTAACCTTTAAACTGGAAGACAGCTATTAAATTAATCTGAAACGATGTGAAATGACCTCTAATAAAATTCAACAAACGAATTAGATGATTAAAATCTTATTTTAATAATTGTTTTAATGTACCTTTAAAATAAATGTAATTTATTTTATTAATTAAAGTTTTAGAAAATACCAAGTCGAAGCGTTATACTAGCAACACCGACATAAATTAAGTGGGAAATGGGTCAATGGCACGGAATTTAGCGAATTGACACTTTTTTGACGTTTTATATAATTATAAAAAAAAGTTAAAATTATGAAAATAATTTTTAATGTAACAAGGGGTTTAAGCAAAGTCTTATAACCGGGTCGAGACAACTTATCCGCTGACTGTTTTCGGGTTAATTCGGGTGAAGTCTCGGGGTACAATTAGTTATGTATACATTGAGCCGAGATGGCACAGTGGTTAGAACACGTGCATTTGGGCAGAGGCAGTATTACGCGATGCCCATTTAACTTTACCTTTGGGCAGAGGCAGTATTACGCGATGCCCAATTAACTTTACCTGTGGGCAGAGGCAGTATTACGCGATGCCCACTTTACTTTACCTTTGGGCAGAGGCAGTATTACGCGATGCCCATTTAACTTTACCTTTGGGCAGAGGCAGTATTACGCGATGCCCAATTAACTTTACCTGTGGGCAGAGGCAGTATTACGCGATGCCCACTTTACTTTACCTTTGGGCAGAGGCAGTATTACGCGATGCCCAATTAACTTTACCTGTGGGCAGAGGCAGTATTACGCGATGCCCACTTTACTTTACCTTTGGGCAGAGGCAGTATTACGCGATGCCCATTTAACTTTACCTTTGGGCAGAGGCAGTATTACGCGATGCCCAATTAACTTTACCTGTGGGCAGAGGCAGTATTACGCGATGCCCACTTTACTTTACCTTTGGGCAGAGGCAGTATTACGCGATGCCCAATTAACTTTACCTGTATGCAGAGGCAGTATTACGCGATGCCCACTTTACTTTACCTTTGGGCAGAGGCAGTATTACGCGATGCCCATTTAACTTTACCTTTGGGCAGAGGCAGTATTACGCGATGCCCAATTAACTTTACCTGTGGGCAGAGGCAGTATTACGCGATGCCCACTTTACTTTACCTTTGGGCAGAGGCAGTATTACGCGATGCCCAATTAACTTTACCTGTGGGCAGAGGCAGTATTACGCGATGCCCACTTTACTTTACCTTTGGGCAGAGGCAGTATTACGCGATGCCCAATTATCTTTACCTGTGGGCAGAGGCAGTATTACGCGATGGCCATTTAACTTAACCTGTGGGCAGAGGCAGTATTACGCGATACCCACGGTACAGATCCATCGAGCAGAGGCAGTTTACGCAGTACTCATATTATGACATGATGAGATAACGTTTGGCATACTTTCAATCAGGTGGCTTACTAGAGACCTTCACTTTATATTACTGCTTCACCTGTCAGACTTTCATGGCCCGCCATCGTTTGCATTACACATAAACTCATAGCTGAAAATAAAAACGATTGAACTCACCCTCGCATGATACGCAACTTTCAGGGCACCATTCACCCTTCCATGCATTGAGCTACCGCTTGAGTGGTCTTGCCACTTGCGCTATTTTAATTCATAGCGACCATCTGGAGAAACTTTCGTCGCCTGCTCGGCTCCTGCGTATCTTACGCCAAGCTTCCCAAGAAGTGGAAGTGTTGTCTCGAATCAAACTTATTATCACGTTGCTTATTGCGGGTAATCGAGAACAAGGCGTCAGCAAATGTATAAGCTGATGAACGTAATTCGCTATAATTCTGACATGTGTTGGCCACGATGCGCGGAGGCGTTTGCATGATAATCGTTGTGTTTTCCTCAATCGCATTTAGCCTAGCTATGTTTTCACTTATCGCCTTTTTCACCAAACTATCACGATCACTACCGCGGGAGCGATGATAACAAGAACGAAAACGATGTCGTATTAGACATAGCAAAATAGATTGATGGTTATTTGTTACTATTGTAAGTGGGCACAGGCGTATCCCACTTCTGATTTTAGAACCAGAAGTAGGAAGTAGGTTAACCTCTAAAACAATTATCTTTAATTTAAAATAACAATCAATCTACCACAATAGCAAAACATGTAGTCTACAACACAAATAACCATCAATAATCACATTACACCGTAATAATTATCATTGCAATTCTTAATGTGTCAACTGCGAATCTCCCGCCTTTTTTTTTAAGTAGGGTAGTTGTATGACTTGACGCAGATGATGCTTGTTTATTCCAACAATATATATTAAATGACTTCTGCGAACATAAAATTACACAACTACGTTAATTAACAAGACATTAAATAAATGTTTGCACTTAATTGTTCTGACGGATGTATCGTTTTTGTCAACATTCACTCGAAACGTTGCTTCTTGGAAATTCGGCCGCAAATCATTTCATTTCATGGGAGAACAACCACAATCAATAACGGTTACGTCACGGTTTGCGTATTACTAATTACACGATGATAATCAGTGCGTAAGTCTTAATAATTTTAATATCAGCAATGTTTAAAATGGGTGCAACTGTATTTTTACACTACAAACAGTTCTTGATTAATATATCTATTTATAGTACAAAAGCACCGTTGAGTTTGTGTTTATAATTCATCTCGAGCTCGTTTCTCTAGGTAAAGGTAATTTACAGGCTGTTACTATTATAGTACCTACAATACTATTCCACTAATATACTTGTCAACACTTGAATCTATTAATATATACTTACTGTTATTATAATTATGGAAGTAACTCTAATTGTCAGTTTATTTCTCTTCTAAGGAAACTATTGAACTGAATAGGACGCAATAGGCTATTCGTCAATGTGAAAAATAGTGTCAATTATTGTAATCAGTATATATTATGAGTTTAAAGATGTTCATTTATTAACGACAGTTGAAAATAATACTTAATTTATTTAAAAATCCCAAAATATTTTGTTTTTTAAAGGTTTGTCACGTGACACAAAACGCTCCGGATTGGCCGGGCTTATAATGAAGTCACTTGCTCGTTGACCTTGCTTGCCACTATAATATGTACCATAGATTAAAATACAGACAAGTGACGTCACCGAACGCGATGCAGCGCCATATTGTCCTAGGAGCGTTTTCGCGCGCTATTTAAATATAGAATTTTTAATATGATATTTTTCGGCGAATATGTACTAGAAATAAAAAAATCAACTTTTACTGGGTTCCTTAACCTCTACTAAATAATATAAAATGGATTTTAAAAACCAGTCAAATAGCCTATTTGGAATAAAGCAACACTTGAACTTGAACACCAGTAAGCCTTAAGTAACAATTAGTGTACCATAAATCCACTTTTGTTATATTTTCAATGTTCCGATGACAAATAATTTGAACGCCATTTTTTCACGAATGTATTATTTTCCAATTCGACCAATAATATAACATCAATTCAATGGCGATGTTGTATATGTACCTTTACTTGTTGACCATAAACTAAGCTATAGCTCAAGTAAATTTGCTTATATACCTATCTATCACATAGATGAATATCTATCAATGCTCAAACGTTCACACGTTTAGATGACCTTGTATATATTTGCACGAGATTTTTAAACTGCAAGGGAAATTGAAAGAGAATAATTCAACTGCAAGAAATAAAATGAAGGCTTTCAATTTCATATTTTTATTATATATTGATATAAGGGTAGGCGAAGTAAGACCATATTTAAAACACCATCTATGTCAGTATTTGCATATTAGCAACACTTCAAAGGGCATTTGAGATCTTAGCACTTAAAATTCTGTACGCGATAATTTTGTTACAAACTAGTAGATGTTGTGATCCTTTTTATAGTTATAAGATTGCAAGGATATATCAAGATCGGAGGACTGCTATACATCTAATTAAAACTTTGGAAAAACAAATGTTCCAAAGCAAAGGCGCTATAGATCTTCTGAACTACTTATCTAACAACAACAGCCTGTTAATTCCCACTGCTGGGCTAAAGGCCTCCTCCCCCTTAGAGAAGAAGGTTTTTTGGAACATATTCCACCACGCTGTTCCAATGCGGGTTGGTGGAATGCACATGTGGCAGAATTTCTATGAAATTTGTCACATGCAGGTTTCCTCACGATGTTTTCCTTCACCGCTGAGCACGAGATGAATTATAAAGACAAATTAAGCACATGAAACAGCGGTGCTTGCCTGGGTTTGAACCCGCAATCATCGGTTAAGATGCACGCGTTGAAACCACTGGGCCATCTCGACTTATCTAACACACATGCTGTACTTATTAACAATAGATAATTATATTCATAACGGAAATAAGAAAAATATTTATTAAAAAATATTCTTGTAAAATATTATTCGACTAGAATGTACAGTTACTGTTATTTTCAAATTATTTATAATCTATCTATATAGACACGTAAATGACTGGAGAGAATACGAACTTTATTTTTTATCTGTGTACTTATTTAATTTTTAATTTTGTGTTACTTAAGTACAGTATGTGTAAGTACAGTATGTGTGTTAGATAAGTCGAGATGGCCCAGTGGTTAGAACGCGTGCATATTAACCTATGATCGCAGGTTCAAACCCAGATAAGCACCACTGAATACTCATGTGCTTAATTTGTGTTTATAATTCATCACGTGTTCGGCGGTGAAAGAAAACATGGCGAGGAAACCTGCATGTGTCTAATTTCAAATAAATTCTGCTACATGTGTATTCCACCAACCCGCATTGGAACAGTTTGGTGGAATATGTTCCGAACTTTTTTCTCAAAGGGTGAGGTGGCCTTAAGGCTTCTAAATTGTTAACCCAACAGATGGAAATTTACAATGATGTTGGAACTTCAAAAAACTCCGCAAATAAATCGAGTCAATTAAGGTATTACTTACCATCGATAAATAATGTTACTACTGGAATAAAATCATTTATTTATCAAGTATGGCTGTGACGTCATCGCAGGTATAAAGGACAGCGATACTTTCGGTTTCCACATTTTCTAATTAAATTAACACGTCAAGATTTTTATAAATCTGTGGTATCATTCCATTTTTCAAAGGCGTTTTTTTGTTTTTCATTTGTTCCAAGAATATTATTTCGCCAAGAATATTATCATTATGTTGCTTATTGCCAAGAAAGTATCAAATATCGAGCGATTGTCTTTTTTTCAAGTCAACTTGGTTCAAGTTAAGCCTCCAAGTCAAAATTTATGTACAAATATACCCTAAATTTTGTGTTTCTCGCATATCGTTTTACAACCATCATATGCTAAAATGACATTTTTCTTTAAAATACATACTTTCTTTACATATGATTGGTTTTACCTTTTAAGGATATAGTAAAAAAAAAAGATTTTTCTATTCGGCCGTCACTTAAAGAACCTTTTCTAGTGTAGCCTTTTAGTCCACATATTGAAGACGCTATTATCGATGGAAGTGTAGGCACTGGACCAAGGGGCTTACCGCCAAATTTAAATAGAGATGTAAATTATTTTTATCGATATAAAAAGATTTGTTTTAATTTGGGTATAATTTTTAAATTTATATACATTAATATAATACTACAAAACTATATAAACAAACAAAATATTTAATTATAACATATTATTCCAATGTTGTATTTAATACTACAGTACGTTTGTACATATAAACGAGATAACATCTCAATGTTTGTGTGGGTTTTAATAAATACTCCACCTCGATCTATCAAAAACAGTATTAATGTCCCCATCTGTTTAATGTTTAATCATTTTATTTTTATTATTCTATATTTTAAATTCATAAATAGCATAATATTGGTATGAAAAAAGCGAAACACAGTAATAAACACACACAATACACAACAAACACTTACACATCACCACTTTAATTTTACTACAAAGTTTCTAAAACAGTTTAAACGGCTGTATATTATTTATCCAGGCAGTTAGTCTTCAAAACCAAAATAAAATAGATATTAACATATATTGTGAAAATATTAGAGGAATTCCATCCCCCGGAACAGGCCGGGTTTCGGACCAGATACAGCACCATAGACCACATCAAAATAGTGCGGCAGATTATCCAGAAGTCCTACTAGTATAATCGGCCCCTGTGTCTTGCATTCGTAGACTATGAGAAGGTTTTTGACTCGATTGAAATGTGGACTGCTCTGGAGTCCCTGCTACGTTGCCAAGTTGATTGGCGACACATCCAAGTGATGAGATGTCTCTACGAAGCTGCCACCATGTCTGTCCGAGTACAGAATCAGCAAACAAATCCCATACCATTGTATCAAGAGACGACGGGACATTGTTTCCCCCAAATTGTTCACTAATGCAATGGAGGATATGTTCAAGACGCTGAATTGGAAAAGCCGTGGCATCAACATCAATGGCTAACACATCTCTCACTTGAGATTCGTAGACGACATCGTTATCGTAGCGGAAACGCTGCAGGACCTATAACAAATGCTGAACAAGCTGGCTGATTCTTCTAAGCGTATCGGCGTACGGATGAACTTGGATAAAACCAAAGTCATGTTCAATGAACATGTTCTACCGGAACCGACTGCGATACACGGTACCTCCTCAAATGGATTAGGTAAAAACAACCTTGAGGACGAGGTGAATAGAATAATTCAGCTAGGTTAGGCAGCGTTTGGTAAGTTACGTAGAATCTTTACATCGTCAATCCCACAGTGCCTTAAGACGAAAGTCGTCAATCAGTGCGTCCCACCCGACATACAGAGCCGAAACGTGAACATTCACGACAAGGCTGGTCGACCAGGTTAAAGTCGCTCAGCGTGCTATGGGTAAAGGGTTATGCCCGGCGTTTCTCTGAGGAATCGCAACAGAAATGACGTGATCCGTCAAAGAACCAAAGTCATCGACATAGCCCACCGGATTAGTAAGCTAAAGTGGCAGTGGGCTGGCCATAGTTATCGTAGAACCGATAACCGTTGGCGAAAACGTTTTCTAGCGTGGACAGCGCGTCTCGGCAAACGTAGTGTAGGACGTCCTCAGACACGATGGAGTGACGATTTACGCAAAGCAGCAGACAAAAGATGGATGCGAGTATCCGGAGAAAGATCACAGTCGCGTGCACTTGGAGAGGCCTATATCCAGAAGTGAATATACTAATATTATTAATGTCAAAAGTAACTCTGTCTATTTATCGCTCTTTCACTACCAAACCGCTCAACCGAATTAGATGAAATTTAATATGAAGCAAACTAGAACTCCGAGGAAGGAAATAGGCTACTTTTATTGCCTAAATTGCAACCAAAACCCCTCAAATGCAAGCAACGCCGCGGGCTACAACTAGTTATGTAAAAATCAATCAATCTTCCACCTCTGGGCTCAAAGGCCACGAAGGTGCGCCAAGCCTTTCACTAACCCCCCAACTCCGTGGATGTTGGGTCCCACTACCTGTTTGAACTCACAATATATTTTAATACGTTTAGAAATCTCTTGATATAATAGGTTGGGGAAAAAGTTTCTTCGTATTTTATATGAAAATTCAAAAAGTTTTTTTTATAGTTTATTTACATTTGACTAAAGTATGTAGGTGCCAATTTGTTGCATAACTTTTTGCCATCTTGTTGGTAGTGACATGATCCCATTGCTGTAAAAATTTTGGGGCTTCTGATCGAAAAAATGCGACAAGTGGTTTTGGCAGTCCTCTCGTGATGTTAACCTGACACTGCCTAAGGAATTCTGCAGAGACCGAAACAGATAAAAATCTGAAGGTGCAAGGTCAGGACTATACGGCGGATGCAGTAATACCTCCCAGCCAAACTCTCGTAATTTTTTATGAGTGGCTAAAGATGTGTGAGGTCTACCGTTGTCATGGCGAAAAACCCACACCCCTTCTGTTGATCAATTCTGGCCGCTTTCTCTCAATTTCTTGCTTCAATCTCATCAATTGTTCGCAATACAGTTCTGAATCGATGGTCCTGCCGGGCGGTAACAGCTCATAATGAATGATGCCCTTCCAATCCCACCATACACACAGCATTACCTTGTTGCGAGTTAATCCGGGTTTTGCCACAGTCTGTGAAGCTTGACCGGCCTTTGACCACGATCTTTTTGGCACGTTCTTGTCGTATGTGATCCACTTTTCATCACCAGTTATCAGCTTCTTCAAAAATGGTTCGGTTTCATTACGTCGTAATAAAGAATCACAAATGAGTACACGGTTCATTAGGTTTCTTTCAGTGAGTTCATGAGGCACCCATATATCGAGCTTTTTTGTGTACCCAGCTTTATTCAAATGAGTCAAAACCGTTTTGTGTTCAATTGCCAGTTCTTCAGCTACATCTTAACTACTAATATGCCGATCATGCTCCACTTTTTCAAAAATGGCATCAATTTTGTCCGTAACAGGGCGAACAGAGCGAGATGCATCTTTGATATCAAAATTGATGGCTTGAAACGCTTAAACCAAACTTGCGCTAGTCTCACAGATACTGCATTAGGTCCATAAACATCACAAATTTTTTTCGCGGCTTGAGTTGCATTTTTACCTTTTTTATAGTAAAATTTTAAAATGTATCGAATTTCTTCTTTAGATTCACTCATTTTAACAACAACAATAACAAATGAAAATCACACAAATTCCTAATTTGAATTTGGAAGTGCCTTCTTTAAAATTAAAACTTTTTAATGATACCAAAACCAGCCAGATACAAATGGTATAGCCAAAGAGATTCTATTACAAGTTTATAAATACTATATGCGAAAAGACTTTTTCCCCAACCTAATATGTATATAATATAATACACGGATAATCGAAAAAAATAAAGCATATAATATCGTAATCAAAGTTTGTGTTTGGAAAATGAATATAATTTTAAAGAGGTTTATACTACGTAGTGATGAAAATCGCTTGTTCATTTTTTATTCATAATAAATTTATTAGCCGTAGTTTTCTCGATAAAACCAGGCCGTTACGATCATAAAAGGCAATTATTCTTTATTTCAATTATATTTTCCATTTAATTATATTCTTACAAATTACTAAAGGAGCTGAGATGAGAAAGTGGATTATGAAGCTGGCTTTGGAAGGAATGTAGTCATTTAAATTGCACCTGAAATTTTCGTTTTACGGTCACAGATCAGATAATGAAAGGGCATAGTCAGTGCACTTATTTTGCGTACACTATAATATATACCGAGAAAATGAATAATTCGCCTTGAGATTAGTCACTATGCCTAAAGTCATTCAAACGACAAGCTGCACTGTGTTTGTATGAAACTATATGTCTCGTAACAAAACGCAAACATCGTGAGGAAACATGTGTTTCATAAAGTTCTTCCATGCTTGTTGTATATAACCCTTACTGAAGCATTATGGTGCGATAATGTTGATAATGCTGCGAAATAAATAAGAATTACATTTATTGATCGTATTTTGTTTGCAAAGTAACTCGAGTATAGACAGTAACTCAAGTGGCAAATAAATAAGCACAATAAATAAGAATATACATAAACGCAGCATTCACGAAAATACAAAAAGTGACAAACTCACTAGCATCTCTTTAGGCGACCTCTGTATTCGAGTGGTGTGTACGCCGGTTTTCATGGGTATCCTACTCCGAGGTCCCGGGTTCAATTCCCGGCCAAGTCTATGTAGATTATCATTAGTTTTCTATGTTGTCTTGGGTCTGAGCGTATTTGGTACCGTCGTTACTTCAGATTTACTCTAAACCAAGTGCTTTGGCTACTATCAGAGTAATGTATGTGATGTTGTCTCATATTTACATTTATTTATATTCAAGATTTTTAATTATAATTTGTAATAAGTAACAATTTGTACTTCGACTAAAATATTAAAAAAAAAATACAGTCACATGGCGTTTACGCATAAATACAACAAAGTATTATAATCCTGTCAATAAAAGACGATCGATGAAAGGAATACACAGTCCAACATATGCGTTACATCCCCAAACAGATGCCATTTTACCGGTTCACAATTCAATCGTATAATTTAATTAACAAGTGTGCAATAATTAAATTAATTTTCACGTCAAAACTGTCGATGTAAGATCGCTACGTCCCTAAATGTGCACTGGAGCGCGTAATCAAGTGACTGCTGTCCCATCTGAATAACGAACGCGCCACCGAATTCCGTCTTTTGTGCTATTTCGAATGTTCCCAGTGTGAAAGAACGATAGCATCAGTCTAACAAACCATACCTTTTTTCTCAAAAGCTTTGCTACCAAAGGAGGTTCTATATTTAAAAAAATATTGTACTACATGCAGATTTATATATGTAGATATATACGCGACTTCTTACGAAGTTTGAATTTAGCAAAATAAAATATTGTTGTAGTCTAAGTTACTCCTTGTTACACCAGCTATCTGCCAGTAAAAGTCACATCAAAATAGATTTAGCCGTACCATAGATTAGCCGGAATAAACAGACAGACAAAATTATTATTTTTTATTGTTTTCGTATATGTACCGTGTGTTTGGTATATATGCAATAAGTGAAAGTGATTATTTTAATATTACAAACAGACACTCCAATTGTGTTATGTATTATAATTACAATAGTTAGTATGAGTGGATTACCTGATGGTAAGTGATCACCACCGCCCAAAGTCATTGACACTGTAGGAAGTAAATGGTATTATATTACTCAAAAAAATTCAGGATAACTTACTGTTACAGTTTTAAAGGGGTACAATAAGTGTATACAATATACCACTTTTAGATACAGATACAAACATGACAGTAAAGACTTTTTTTTATGCGGCCGAAAAAGTTTTTTTTTTTTTTTTCTGCTATCTATAATCGCTGTGTTTATTGCTAAAAGCTGCAAATCAGTTGCGTAGATTTAAGATCTAAACGTATAGAAGGCAGCAACTTTGTTTTATATTATGTAGAGATAGTAAAGACAAAACTATGTTGATAAAACGAGAAATACAAGTGTTCTTTGGGGATCGATAAGAACTTTATCTCGATAAATAAAACAAACTAATTCATAACAATATTCGTTTTTTTCTGAATAATGTTAGGGCTCTTTGTTGGCCTGAATGACTGTCTATGTTCCTAGTAGACTAATCGATTGTTCTTCTATCTTTCTACCATTATTTACACTCTGTTTTCTCTATCTGGGGGTTTGCTTCTTTTTTTTTTTTTGTTGTATTAATTTTCAGTTTTTTACCTATTATTTTGAGTTCTATTACGTCGGATGTTTGCTTATCTATATATGGTCCTAAGCTCAATAAAGTCAGGGCGATAAATAACAGTTTGGAGTCTGGTTAGTGTACGTGGGTCTTATTCCTAACTCTTTCTGAATTTGCCGCCCTAATAGATTACGAAAATGAGGAAATAAACAGTGTATCTGTGTTTAGAGCCCAAACTTATACGATTTAATAGGTCTGCGTATTTGGCTTTCCTTTCTTTCTACCGTAACCAAAATCGATCAGAACAACATCATCTACCTTTAAAGTAACAGCCTGTAAATTTCCCACAGCCGGGCTAATGGCCTCCTCTGCCATTTAGGACAGGGCTTGGAACGCACTTGGAGGGCGGAATGCATATGTGGCAGAATTTCAATGAAATTAGTCACATTCAGGTTTCCTCACGATTTTCCCTAAACCGCCGAGCACGAGATGAATTATAAACACAAATTAAGTGGTGGTGCTTGCCTGGGTTTGAATCCGAAATCATCGGTTAAGATGAACGCGTTCTAACCACTGGGCTATCTCGGTTCTAACTTTTAACCCGCATATTTTGATCCTAATATCTCGTCTCGTGTGCAATTATTTGTCTATATATTACAACAGCCTATATTGAAAAACTTCCTAGCATGTAATTTCAATTAATTCTAGGGATACTCAACCTACCGAGTTACAGTTGAAGTATTTATTTGTATTTAAAATATGTATTTAAATCAACTTACAGCGCTGGCTCGTTACTCAGATAGTTCAATGGGACTCACGTCATTGGTTAATCAGAAGAATTTACATATGGGAATGATCAAGTGCTGTCAATGAAATTATGTCAAGATATATCATAATATCAAGTGATCTTTACATAGGAAATGCGGAAGAATATACTAACCGAATATCTGAATGCTGTTGTTATTCATTAATAATAAATAATAATAATAATAATAATAAATGTTTATTTCACCAATAACCAAAACAGTACATTAACATCACAAAGGTTGACTTCTTTTAAGGGCCATGAGCTCCCGTGCCAGAAGAAGTCGCTCTTCCTCAACACACTCACACTTCAATTCAAAGTTATAAGATGAAACACGCTAAGAATAACAAAAAAATATATAATAGTTAATGGAAGAACGCGCGCGCGTGTGTGTATCTCTTTCTCTCTCCCTTTCTCTGTGTGTGTGTGTGTGTGTGTATTTGTATGTGAGTACGCATGTAAATTACGTGTGAAACTGTATATATGTATATCCAATCAGAATTGATTAAATAATGATAAAATTATACAGATCGTTGACCTTATAATAGTATAAAGTTAAGAAAATGCCCGTAAATGTCACGTGAAGGAATAAGGAGGACCTTTTGAGGAGATTTGGATTTTATTCCTCCTCGCTGCTCTAACGTGGGTTTGATGGAAATAAGTGTGTAACAATTTTATTGAAGTTAGACACATGCAGGTCTCCTTACGATGCTTTCCTTCAGTACAAAGCACTAGAAATTTAAACACCAATTTAGCATTTGAATTTTCAGTCGTGTACATGCACGAGTTCAAATCACTAGGCTTTCTTTAAAGAAAGTTAAAATGAAACAAAATTAAAATAAAAGTTGACATTTATTAGGAGACAGATTGGTGACGCATATTGCAAACACTACTAGCAAATATTGTGATCCGATCTGTTTTTTGACCTGGTGATAACCAGTGGTTACCATCACCCATAGACAAAGACGTTGTAAGAAATATTAACTATCACTTACATCGTCAATGTGCTACCAACCTTGGGAACTAAGATGTTATGTCCCTTGTGGCTGTAGTTACACTGGCTCATTCACCCTTTAAACCGGAACACAACAATTCTGAGTACTGTTGTTTGGCGGTAGAATAACTGATGAGTGAGTGAGAGCTTTATACGTTTTGACAATTTACATTGTTATTTTTGAATATATGATGTAGTAATTATAAATAACTTTGCAATCTGAGCATTGTGACCAAAAATGTTCTTTACGTCAAAAAATAATTCCATATTTACATGAGAATAATACTTACCTCAATAGCTCATACAAAAGGAAATTAATTCAGATACCTACTGACGAATGAAGTATGTTAATTAAGTTTTACTTTAAACATAATTTATAATGTGGTAATCTATATATATAAAAATGAATTGCTGTTCGTTAGTCACGCTAAAACTCCAGAACGGCTGGACCGATTTGGCTAATTTTGGTCTTGAATTATTTGTGGAAGTCCAGGGAAGGTTTAGAAGGTAAGTAAGTACAATAAAAATGCTAGGAATATAATAAAAACAACGACTTTGATTTTCCTTAGAAATAGATTTATTAGAGAAATATCATTGATTTTCTATGATTATCGATGTTAGACAATAAAAGATTGATGTTTTAAAGTTGATTTTGCATTATTAAAACCCTTCGTTACATCTATTTTTCGAATCTATATATATAAAAATAAGAAGCATTTTTCAATGTCACTTAATAACTCAAGAAGGGGCCCACCTATCCAAACCAAATTTTCAGGGTTTGTTCGGACTATTTAGTAGATGGTTTATGTGAAGTTTGCAAAAAATCGGTCGAGTGGTTCTTCATTTATAACATTTTTTGTAACAAATGAATTCAATAAATGGCGGGTCATTTTGTTAATGGAGACTTTTTAGAACGGGAATTGTGCGGTCAAATTATAAGTGAATTAATACTCACTTATAATTTGACCGAATCAATCATCTCCCAGTTTCAATAGGTTAACATTTAAAAGTACAGCGTTTGCATTTATTTTCATATCTAAATACACAGAAAAAAGTAAGTGCCATGAATTTTTATTCGTATCGATTGATGGTTCGACCACAAACACAAAATTATATCTTGGGATGTGGTAAACTATATCATCAGTACATCGTTGACATGTATGCCAAAATAGAAACTGACCGTCTTAATTTTAATCGTTAACAAAGCAAAATTAAGATCCGAAGAATATATTAATTTGCAAGATGCGATAGCGAATGATGCTCATGTAAATGACATCGGGCGACAGACTATATTGCCATCTTCGTTTATTGGTTGCCCACGACATATGAACGAATATGCACAAGACGCAATTTCTTATGTACGAAAAATGGTCGACGGATCTGTTCATTACATTTACATGTAATCCGCAGTGGGATGATATTAAAAACAATTTATTTGAAGAACAGTCGACAACTGATCGTCATGGACATTACAGCACGTGTTTTTTCGGCAAAAATTGAAAGTAATTATGGATTTAATTGTAAAATTATGTATATTTGGAGAGGTGATTCCATATGTACTCCATTGATTGGCAAAAAAGGGAATTGCCGCATGCACATGTATTAATTTGGCGGGTACATAATCGGGCGGGATCAAATCGATAACGTTATGCGGTGAGATACATATGAGTTCGTTATATCTATTTCTCGAATTTAATAATTTCTTCCAGTCGCAAAAGAACACCGATGTTATCAATTAACATCGATGTTTAGAGCTCCATAAACATCAAGTATCAGTGTTCGGTATTGATGTCATTATCAACGACATAATCATGTTTTTGTACCATGGGTGATCCCCACTTTGTCAAACATTTGATATTGCTCCCGTTATTCAGAAATCAAATTGAAAGATTCGTTATATCTTTGTAAGTACATATTAATTCACAGGTGGTACAAGAAAAACATTAATTTTAACTAACTTCAGATATTTACTGTCTATCACATTATTCTTATCGTTTATTTTATTTTTATTCATTTATCGCCAAAAATGAAATGGTGAAATGCCATTATATGTGCGATGAAAAGCCAATGGTGAAACAAATTTATTGTTTGGGACGAATGCACAATGGCCCTTAAAAGATCAGTGGAAGCACTGGAAAGTACGTTGAAAGATCTTCGTAACAACCAAAATATTTTTGGTGGGGCCATGATTCTGTTGTCAGGTGATATTAGCCAGACTCTTCCAGTTATTCCCCGATCAACTGTTGCTGATGAACTAAACGCATGCCTAAAATCATCAAAATAATGGCGGCACATAAAGATTCTCCAAATAAGATAATGAAAAACGTCATTGAGGCAACAATCATAAAGGGTAAATATAAAGGAAAGGATGTCTTGATCCCGCGTATACCAATGATTCCAACGGATTTACCATTCGACTTTAAACGTCTATAATTAATTATATTAAATCTCATTTCCCGTGCGCCTGGCATTTGCGATGACAATAAATAAATCGCAAGGCCAGTCGTTGGAAGTTTGAGGAATCTACTTGGAGTTTCCCTGTTTCGCGCATGGACAATTATACGTCGTGTGGTCACCACAAAACAAAACAAAAAAAAATAGTTTATCAGAAAGCTTTAAATTGATTAACAGAGTGTATCGTTACTGTGTGTGTGTCAATATCAAATTGAACAATTTTAAATAGCCAGTATTTTAGACAAACTCTTTTTTGTAAGTATCAAATTGTTGTACATTTTCAGCAATATAAAGTACACAATATTTTAATAATAATAAAACTTGACCACCTATATTTTACCTGTGTTGTATTTAGTGATATTTTATTGATTTGTATTGTAAATGAGTTTCAAATTAAAACTTATGGTATAGCCAGTTTACACTAAATGGTTTTGCAAACTTTATGTTATAAGGACTTAATCATAGCGACGTAGCAATTTATCACGCAATGTCATGATTCCTGTGTCATTGAAAATATAGAAAAAAATATTCAGTGTCGCTTTTAATGTAAGTATCAGTTATTTCACCGGTTTCGCTGCGTGCAATGGTTTCTATGCACATCACATTTGGACTAATTTAAGCATTTCGATTATGGCAGTACAAGGTTTGCCGGGTCAGCTAGTTTGTTTAATAATTTTGCGGTTCATATTACATTATTGGCATATTTTAAAATTAATCAGTACAGTTTAAAAAAGCACAACTCAATATTATACTTCATTGGATGACTTCTTTATGAATAACTAGCTGTCTATAACTTAGACACTGGAGTCCGAACTCAAATAATCCGAACTTAATGAAACCAATGATATTCTAATAAACAGATATGTTATACCCATACTAAACAACAGAAAAAAGTGTGCCGCGCCGGGGACCGTTTATTTTACATTTCGTTACAAGTAAAAAGGATAGCTTGATAAAAACACTAAGTAAAAGGCATAACTAGATGTTTTAAGTACGCAAAACGTATTACTACATAATTATGATGTATTGTAACGTATTACTGGCATAATTATGATGAAAACGACTAAAGGCAAACGTCCCAATTAGGACGTTTTCTAGTCTTCACTTTTTGAGCGGTAATGACATATCTGTTTACTAGAACATCATTAAATTAAACAAAAAAATTGCTTTAAAAACTAGTTTATATTAATAATTCACGCAATCGAATTGTACATTGTTACGTTGTCATTAGTAGTTAATAAGTGAATAAAAAAAAAACGAAAGAAGATCGATTTTACACATTATTTTTTGAATGTTGTAAAAAAAGGTTTTATATATGGTAAAATTAAAATAAAATTAATTTAGATGTACATATAATGTAGATATTATTAAAATAAAAAATCGTAGGCGCGAACACTAGCTGTGATAATCAATATCAACTCCTGTTTTAAGGGGACTACAGGAGCTAATTGCCCTTGAGAATCACGCGCACACACTTACACTAACGACAAAAACGGCATGCCCCCCCGCGCACTACGCTTAGCGAGGCGGCGAGGTTACGCCTGAATATTCCAATAGATGGCGCCGAACCGCCGCGCGCCGCGCCGAGCGAAAGCGAAGCGAAGTCAATTCTATCAATTCTATCAATCATAGATTTCAAAAAAATAGACAAGACAGCAGAATTATTTTAATTTTTTTGTGTCATTTAAAAATTATGATAAAACTAAACTGAATTAATTAAACTTAAATTATTATTATTTTATGTACAAAAAATAGTTAATTTAAACATTTTTTTCTTTAATTTTTACTGTATCTCAATTAGTTGTAATACTAAATATTAAATCGTACCTATTTTTAAATTTTATAAGTTTGTTAATCGATTTATTAAATAAAATTGGAACTGTTCGTAATTTGTACACTGACAAAAAGCGTAGAGTTTGATCGTTTAACTAATATCGGTACACAAAGAAAAAGAATTAAGTTAAAAAAGTCAGTATCAAAAAGTTACTATAAAAATAATATCGTCAAGTCGGTTTCGTAGAATTATTGGTTAACTCGGTCAATCACAATGGGTTTAGTCATAAATCTCATAAAAATAGTTTGGATATTAGAATTATTTGTATTGTTTTTGACTGATATTTGAAATAAAACTGATTCAATTAAATTCAAATGTTTTTATTTATTTTTGGTATAACAAAAAAAAAACAAATAAATATCGTTTTAATTTTTTTATTAAAATGTTTTTTTTAAATTATTCGTTCGTCGTCGTTCGTTATTAAAATATCTTGGATACTTGCAATCAATATTTCACCCACTTTCACTGAAGCTACGAGCTGAAATTTTTCAATTGATACTATTTCCAATCTATAAAAAATATTGAATTACGTATATGACACTTCTAAATATTTTAGTTCTTTGGTTCACAACAATTACATATTTCAAGATGGCCCAGTGGGTAGAACGCGCGCATCTTATTGCGGGTTCAAACCCAGGCAAGCACCACTAAATATTCATGTGATGTGCTAATTTGTATTTATTTATTTTTTTATTATTAAATTTAATTCATACATAACTATATTTCCTTTTATAAACAAAATTGATAAAATTAAACTCTAACGTAATAGAAATAGCTTCCGTGTTATTTTTTTTCGATTTTCTTAATTCTGAAAAAATAAATACATAGTTGTTAGCAATTAAATTTTAATAATTATAAAACATATATTTTTAAATATAGTCCTTTGAAATTAATAAAATTTTAGTTCAGAGTGCGGGGATCGAACCCGCACATTCTTCTTGGATTTGCTTGCATTAATAATTATTTATTATATATATATATATATATATATATATATATATATATATATATATATTTATCCCGCAAACAATTGGCCGTCCACTGAAGGCGAAAATGCATTTAAACTGGCGTCCACCTGCTTTTGGCGTCCGTATACCGGACGCCACTTTTTTAGCCGGTGGCATTGAGGTCCTATTCATCCTAGCTAGCCGTAGTACAAAAATCGACGGAAGCTAAAAATGACTCTAAATAGTTGCAATAAAATATTGAAAAGTTCCCGAAGAAATCACCGCGCAGGTGAGGCGCTGCCGCAGCGCGTATATCGCACACTGTATATCGAGGGGAATTCCTGACTATGGATTCGCGTATTTGGCGTCCAAAATTGCGACGTTGCCATCTCGCTCATTACTTACGCGTTACATAATACCTATTCGGTGCTTGATTATTGTTTGTTTTACATCAGTCATTTAATGTTTATAAAATATATTAATAATGAATATATGAATCCCCGAGGACGTCGTGGAAGTTTTTTTTAAATATATTACAATAATTAATATTTATATTAATTATTCATAATAATAATATAAAGTATATCTGTCTGTCTGTTATCTTTACACGCTTAAGCTGCTGAACCGATTTAGATGAAATTTAGTATGGGGACTTTGTAGAAAAGAACATAGGATAATTTTGTCTCCAAAATTATACCCTAACGAGATAAAAAAGGAAAGTAGAAGTTTGTAAAGGGAATCTATATCCGATAAACTGATTTAAATTAAATTTGGTATGAAGATAGGATAGTTTCCATCCACGAAATCATCCTCTAAGGGGATAAAAAGGGGTGAAAGTTTGTACAACATCTATATCAATCGTGATTGGTATCTGTACTGTTAAATCTTCTGTTATCTGTGATTGGTAGTTTTTATTATTCGGTGTAAACAAACCGGCGTAAAGCTTAGTAACTTTGTACAGGCGCCAAATAGCCATATACGGACGCCCAATAGCTGCATACGGACGCCCAATAGCTGTATACGGACGCCCAATAGCTGTATACGGACGCCTAATAGCTGTATACGGACGCCCAATAGCTGTATACGGACGCCCAATAGCTGCATACGGACGCCCAATAGCTGTATACGGACGCCCAATAGCTGTATACGGACGCCTAATAGCTGTATACGGACGCCCAATAGCTGTATACGGACGCCCAATAGCTGTATACGGACGCCTAATAGCTGTATACGGACGCCCAATAGCTTTATACGGACGCCTAATAGCTGCATACGGACGCTCAATCAAAAAAAAAAAAAAACAGAAATCAAAATAAAATTTATTCAAATAGGCTTTAACAAGCACTTTTGAATCGTCATTTTACAATAATAATTAAGTGAAGCTACCACCGGTTCGAAAAGTAGATTCTACGGAGAAGAACCGGCTAAAACTCAGTAGTTACTCTTTTTCAACACTTAAAAAATACAAAGTCATGTTAATTAAATACAATTATTTAAATTAATATATTCAGCTTGGAAGTCAACAGATACCTCCACGCTTTTTTATCATCTATTAAATCTTGTTTCGAATAATATGCCTTTTTTACCAATGTATTTTTTACAAACGATTTGAATTTACAAAATGGCAAAGTTAAAAATTTCTGCCGAATTTTATTACACTGGTCTACAAAATGTAACTTTTTGTGTGCCTTTCAATTGAATACTTTATTTTTATATTGCTTTAAGGTTACTGAATAGAAAAACAAGAATATGTTTTTTTAATTAGCTCTTATTTTGGAAATATACCTAATATACAAAATTTGGCTTCTAGTAACACGTTAAAGTACAAAATATTTTATTAAAAAAAAACTATAATAATTATTTACTATTATTTTTTGCTTTTCACTTATATAAAATTGGAAATATTACAATTAAAAAGAAAAATAATGTATTTATTTAAGATTTTCTTCTCTTTTTCGTTTGCCTTTTGTAATCACTGTTAGGGGTATCTCTTTTCAAATTCCAGCAGTAGTCCGCTAACATTGACGCATCCCATCGGCCCTGGTATCTCTTTTCCATTGTCGAGATATCTTGGTGGAATCGTTCACCATGTTCGTCACTTACATCACCGCAGTTAGAAGGGAAAAAATCAAGATGAGAATGAAGAAAATGAATTTTTAGGGACATATTGCAACCCAACTGTTGATACTTTTGAAGGAGATTGTTCACAAGTTCAGCATAATTTTCATTTCTGTTATTGCCCAAAAAACCATGAATGACTGCTCTGAAAGATTCCCATGCTTCTTTTTCAAAGCCCTGTAAAACTGAATCAAAGTTTTGGTCCTTTAGAATCTCTCTTATTTGAGGTCCGATAAAGATTCCTTCTTTAATTTTAGCGTCGCTTATACGTGGAAATTTACTTTGCAGGTATTTGAATGCTGGTCCATCCTTGTTGAGAGCCTTCACAAAGTTTTTCATTAGTCCCAATTTGATATGTAAAGGTGGTAGAAGAATTTTTTGGGAATTAACTAGAGGAAGGTGCTTGACGTTCTTTTCTCCAGGATTTAGGCTTAGTCTAGGATTCCAATCTTTTTTTATGTAATGTAAAGATCTAGCCCGACTATCCCATTCGCACAAAAAACAACAGTACTTGGTATAGCCCATTTGTAAACCCAACACCATTGCTATGACTTTTAGATCACCACAAATCTGCCATTCGTGCTCTGAGTATGATATAGCATCTAGAATTAATTTCATATTTTCGTATGTTTCTTTAGTATGCACAGCATAGCATAACGGAATCGATGGTTGTGTGTTACCATTATGGAGAAGAACAGCTTTTAAACTCAATTTTGAGGAGTCTATAAACAGCCGCCATTCCTGTGGATGGTATTCAATGTTCAAAGCGTTCATCAAGCCATTTACGTTATTACAGAATGCAAGCTGGTTTTCGGATTTGAAATAGGGTATCAAGTTCTTCTGACGATATCTGTATAAACTGATTTTGACATCCGGTTGAAGCAAATTCCATTGCTTAAGTCTCGATCCTAGTAATTCCGCTTTATCTTTTGATAAATTTAAGTCTCGTATAAGGTCGCTGAGTTCATCTTGCGAAACTCTATGAGGTTCGTCACAAACAATATTGTCACCCACAAACTCTGAAGATTGTGAGGCTGTAGGCTCATTGTAGTCAACTTCCATTGAAATCATCGCTTCTTCAGAATCTTCCTGGTATTCTTCGGGAGGTCGAGGAACAGGTAAATCGATTCCGTGTGGTACAGGTCGCGATACAGAGGCTACGTCAGGGTATACTACGCTTCGTTTCTTTTTTCGTGATATACCGTGCTGGATGGGTGGAGTCAAGCAAAAGTAACAGTCATTCGCATGATTGGTAGGTTCCCTCCACATCATTGGTACACCAAAAGGCAATGAACGTTTCTTTTTGTTTAGCCACTTAATCAGATTTGTGGAGCAAGTTGTGCAACTAAAATGTGGTACCCACGATTTGTCTTGGTTTTTAATGTTAATTCCAAAATAATGGAAGTAAGCAGTTTCTAAACGTTGAGTTATTGAGCATCTTTGGTTAGTAAGGGTCACCTTACCACAAATGTAGCAAAAATTGTCTGCACTATTAACACATTTACGCGACATAACGAAAACTGTAGATTTTTCACTAAAAATGTAAAAAAAAACGGTAACAATTTCACGTTTTAACTGTTGAATAAAACACAGTCAGCGTTAAACGCAACAAACAAATGTGAAATAATAAAATTTCCGCGGGTAATCACTAAATATTTTGAGTTATCATCATTAATGTGATATATCTGTCGCGCTACCCGCTTTTATATTTATATGGCATAAATGCACAATAAGAGCTAACTAAGAATTTTAACTTGTATATTTATGTTCAGCGAGTGGAATACAATCAATATAGTATATTTTCATGTAAAAGGTAATTTTGATGTAGACCAGTGTTATAGAATCGGATACCTTGCCCCAAGAAGGATTTATTGACTTTGCGGAGTCCGAAACTTGGTGTTATAAGCTTATCCTTACTTTTAGTGCACAAACAATGATGAACATTGATTTTATCAAAGTGATCAATGTTACTGTGAATATACATAATATCGTTGTAAATGTACTGAGACGCAACACTGCAACAGTGAGTATTCCTACTTTTTTAAAAACATCCCGAAGCGAGTATCTAGCTCCAAGATTATAAATAAACCGGATTGCTCTCTTTTGTAAAATAAAGACAGATTCAATACCTACAGCGTTACCTCAAAGTAATATGCCATATGACAAATACTGTGAAAAAAACCAAAATATACTAGACGAGCGGTATCAACATCAGTTAGTTGTCTAACTTTTCTAAACGCGTATGTTGCAGAGCTGAGTCTTCTTGTTAGGGATGATAAATGAGGACTCCACTGAAGTTTGGAATCCAATTCTATTCCTGACAACACCGTAGTATCGGCTACATCAAGACGGTCACCGTTTATAGATACCTTATAATTATGCTTTCTAACATTGGGTAGGGTAAAAACTACACATTTTGTTTTTTGAGCAATCAAAACTAAATTATTTACTGTAAACCAATTGTTTATCTGTGATAATGCACCGTTCACATCGTCATAGTCAGTTTTTTTTGTCAACCCTAAAAATCAGTGAAGTATCGTCAGCAAACAACACTATATCACAAATACCTTTAACATAAAACGGATCATTTATATATACCAGAAATAGAAAGGGACCCAAAATTGAACCTTGTACACTAGCCGATAGATCGTGATCTTGAAGCATACAGTACTATTTTAGGTGGTACTATGTGGCTGTATGCTACCAACTATAAAATGAAAGCACTGTTCCCAGTAATTTCATTTTATTATAAATACTATCATTTTATTATCGTAAATATGAAATTTGGTAGGTAGATTTTTATGACATACAGGAAAAATAAAACACAGGCGATAACAAATGCAACAACAAAGTAATATGATAGAGAAGTCATAATTATTCCGATGAAGTTTTATGGGCAGAGCCACTTGTGCTAAGAGTGTAAATGAGAGACACGATCATATTTGCGCAAACCAAATATGAATCTAATATAAAATTTTTGAATTCGCTCAAGTTTTTCGCTGATCCTCCGTGAGATCTGGATAACAGTCGTCGGCGTAATCATGGGTAGGAAGCAAAAGATTCGTATTTACACATTATAACACATCGGACATCCGTATATGTATAAGCCTTACGAATATTGAAACAAAATAAACGTTGAACTGTTTGAACAGAACAGCGATAGGAAAAGAAAGAGACAACAAACCTAAAGCTGGCAACGTCGCACTTCCAAATACAGTCCATCCTGTGAGGACGCTAAATAATCGATGCCATAGGTAAATTATGATCAATATATCTAGGATACCTTAAATGTATCATCATGGTTAGGGGTTCAAAAGTGTTTGGGCATGACTGAAAGACGAATATCGTGGATTTTTTTTATATCGGAAAACAACGTATCCCAAGGACCTGGAAATCAAAAAATTAAGCAGTATTCATTAAGACATGTTAAGTAAATTAAGGGGAACTTGGGGACGTCGTAATGATGCACCACGTGCATGACGCCAACAAAAATAAAATCTATGAGATTTTATTCGCAACGATGCGGTGAAAAGAGCGACACGTCTGTATAGCAACAGGCCTCGGCTGGCAGTGTCTGTACGAGGCGCTCACGCACACATGCTTACGCATTTTGATCGAAAATAAGAAAATGTGATTAAAAAAAAAATCTATGGATTTTACTAAATAATTAAGACACTAAATTTTTAGTGTATTGTTTGTAGAATAATCTGACAAAAGACCAAAATTATTAAAGGTATATAAGTGTAGTTAAAAAACAAAAAAAAGACTTTTTTAGAGGTAACTTTGCGATTTTTTTCTATCGTACCAAATTAATTACATCATGTTTTCAAAACAAATAATAACTAGCATGTATCCTGAAGATTAACATATATTTTTTTCATTTGGTTTATTGCATTGGATTATATACTTTTTGGCATTTTAAAACTTGCATTTAGCTCATGTAGTCCCCTTAAACTCCTTCGGAGTTAGTTATGAAATATACATTATTTTATTTATTTTATTATTATCTACATTCATACATTTCAAATTTCGAGTGTCTTAACATTGACATTTAACAAATTCGAACCCTATTTTACCCCATTTGGATTTGAGATGAATTCTAGTAGAGCCGATTGATTTGCTATCTGCATACACTTTTGGTGATGATAGATTTGTTTTTTGATTGTTACGTATAGGCAGGCGGACGGACTAATGGGCTATCTAATGGTCACAGTCCATTGGCACTGTGAGAAATATCGACCATTCCTTCTATTTGCATATAAATATTTATGTTTTTTATTTTTTTTTTTCAATGTATTTTTTACATAAAATAAGTCTTAAGTAAAGCGAAATTGGGTTTATAATTCAATTTCATATTTTCTCGTCCTCCGTGAGAGACAAACGTTAACGCTTTCAAAAGTTTTAATCACATCCCGCTGTTCTCTTGTCTTGTATTTTCTCGTTTCTATTTTAATTTAATAAAAGCCATGATACCCCAATAGATATACGTGAATTTTAGCAGACGATAGTGGATTCAACGCTGAAGAAAAACTATATGCTTTGGGTTTTCATTCAGGTCTTGCGTTTATTGAAATAAACAAATGAAATATCCATAATGTAATTCTGGAAAATTCAGCGACATCTGTATCCACCAACCCGCATTTTAGCAGCATGATTGAATTAGTTCCAAACCGTTGAATTTTGGTGTCGAGAAAAACAAAAGCATCTCAGTAATATAAGTAGAGAAAGAAAAGTTAAAACATGCATATTCATATACCTTTGCGAAAAATCTTCACATTAGGTTCTTCTGATTTAATCTCTCGATAGTTGTATCTGTACTCAAATATATGTTAACTCTTTACTTGATAGTTTGATTCTCATCACATATTCTGTCACCAAGCAGCAATACTTAGCAATGCTACGTTTCGGTTTGAAGGGTTAATAAGCCAGTGCAACTACAGGCCCAATAAATAATGCGTCTTTATCATATTACCAACGAGCTCTAAGATATTTCAGTCATATTGCCCGGAGACAACCAGATAGTCTGGATAAACTGGTTGTAGTAGGGAAAATCGAAGGCAAGAGATCACGCGGTCGACTACCTACCCGCTGGTCCGATCAGATTCAAAATAAAACGGGGCTCAATATTCCAACTGCCCTGAGAGTAGCCACGAACAGAGTGGTGTGGAGAAAACTAGTTGACACATCGTTAAAAGCATTTAAGGACAAATACAACCTTCAGTAATGAAGCATACGAAAAAGAAGAAGATTTCCCAAGATTGGTCGTTGGCAATGTAAGGAATGTTTAATATTTCTTACAGTGACAATATCTATAGGCGGTGGAGATCGCTTACCATCAGGCCCATTTTCTCGTCCCCATATTAATATCATAAAAAGAAAAACGATTTATTGTTGTCCTTATACTTCAATGGATGTCCCACACGATCAGAACGATATCAAATGGAGAACCAATAATGTCCCAGCTAAAATAAAAAAAATCTACTACCATTATAACAACCATTAAGAACCAACTGTTTACTAACTACCCAACTCCTAACTGCAACTTATAATTTTGAGTCTGCTAGAAATATGTAATTTTCGTGTCCAATCGTTTTCCAACACATTACGCCATCACAATCAGCTGATCTGACCAGTCGAACGCGTTAAAGACTAAGATGTAAATGTATGTAATAGTACAGTAATATACATTTTATTTTTCAAGTTATAGTTTCGTTATATCGAGCCGGTGGTAATAAATAAGAATAATGGCGATTCCCATGTTGAAAGTTATGACGTAGCCATAAAAATGGTTCTCTATCATGTTTTATTCTTGTTTTGTGAAACTTGTTGTTACCAGACAGGAATATATGGCATTAAAGATACAATGTAATCAGTGTAATATATAAAAATCGATGTCTGTATATCTGAGCATGCATTTTATAAAGCGCTTATGTCTCAGGGTAGAGATCAATTCATATCAGATGGCTCGTTTGTCTGTCCGCCTTGCCATAGCAAAAAGTGATCAGTCAAAGTCAAAGTCAAAAACCTTTATACAATATACAATTATAAACATATTCTTGTTATTTGAAACAGCCTGGAGGTTATCTCATTCCCAAGGTGTACAGTCAACTAGACATAATTTTTAGACTTCATTTGTTTCACCGATCACCAAGAAAATGGGGTAAGGTTTGTATTTTTTCTTGTTCTTTACAATATGGGCAACCTGATGGTTAGAGATCGCTGATCATAAATATTTCTTACAATGCCATCGTTCCGCCAAGATTGGGAACCAAAATGTCATATCTCCTGTGCCTCCAGTAACACTCGCTGATTCTTCCCTTCAAACCAGTAATAGTAGAAGTATTAGACTATTATACTAATATACTGTACAGAAAAATAACTCAGTCTGTATGTTACAAGAAAAAAACACTGAATTTTATTTGAAGAAATGTGGGTGTGGTATGGCGAGAAAAACTGCATGCGATATTAGTATTATATACGTTTAGAACATCTGTTCGTTATATCGTTATTGGGATGAATCACTTATATCAATTAAATTGTACTATCAACTCATTCCGACTACATTACTATATACCAGATTCCATCTTCAACCACAAACCACAATACAGAGGAAGCTCTTAAAAGGAATAATTCTCCCCCGTTATTGCAACATCTTTCACTGATACTATTATTATTGGCTATAGAATAATGGTATATAGTATATATAGCTTTACTCAGAAATGGACTATCTAACACTGAAGGAATTTTTTAAATCGGATTAACAGTTCTTCAGATTAAACGGATTACTCGTTCGCTTGTTTCAGTTAAAAAGACGTTTTAATATTTGCCCATTTATATATTAACTTTATTGATACTACACATAAGTTTAATTTACTAAGTAAACATAGGTTTTGGTTAACAACCATCAAAGTAAAGTTTAGGTCACCAATTCGTTAAAAACAAACAAACAATAAAAAATATTTTATCTGAAATCATATTTTTATACATCAACAGTCTGTAAATTTCACATTGCTGAGCTAAGGTGCTTGCCTAGGTGTGAATCCGCAATCATCGGTTAAGCACGTTTTAACCACTGGGCCATCTCAGCTCTTCTAACCTCTGGGCCATCTCAGCTCTTGAAGACAGAAGAAGAAGCATTAGACTATTATACTAAAACTGATGAATGAGCACCAGATGAATTACAGACACTAATTAAGCACATGAAAACTCAGTGGGTTGCCTGGGTTTGAACCCGCAACCTTCGGTTAAGATTCACGTTATAAGAACTGGCGAATGGGCCATCTCGGCTCATTTTTAATCAAGAATATAATGATATGCTTTACGTAAACACATAATATAAAGTAATGTATTTCATAAACATATAAATGTATACAATTCAAATAATTATTATTTCAATAAGTTAATCAAGCGTAAAGTTTATTGCTTTCATAATATTTCACTTAATATCATAACTATATAGTTTCAAAAAATATAAATTATTTTATTTTAAACTGTTATTGTATGAACGAGTAAAGTGAAACGAACCA
Organism: Vanessa cardui; assembly: GCF_905220365.1. Taxonomy (NCBI): domain Eukaryota; kingdom Metazoa; phylum Arthropoda; class Insecta; order Lepidoptera; family Nymphalidae; genus Vanessa; species Vanessa cardui. Next base: position 1,735,324 of record NC_061144.1, on the reverse strand, counting down.
TTTTAAAGCACAGAATACTCACAGATAACATAAAAGCGATCGTATGTCTGTTTGTTGTTTTGTTTACAAGTGGATTGCTTTAAATAAACATAAATGGTACATTAAAATAAAATAGATCGAGTACATCATATTGAAATAAAATATGTACTTTATTCTTAAAAATAAACAAAAAATTTAACAAAAAGAAAAACCGACTTCAAACAAAACAATATTTCAAACAAATTAATATGTACTTACACTAAAAAGTAAAAAAAAAATATTACGTATTCGAAATATTTTTTAGAGTTTGTAGTAGCTAAGTAAAATGAAATAAAAAATATTAGACTACTTAAAAGTAGATTTATGGTTATATAATGTAGTTATAATTATTGTCATATTTGGAGCCGGTGTCAGCCACGAGCACGCGCCTCAACAATCAAAAGAAAGAAGCGATACGATTCCCTTGATTGACACAGTATATTGTCTTATAAAAGGTAATTTGTAAAAAATATATTTCCTAAAATATACTCGTAGTATTTTTTTGAAGTCGGTTTAAAAAAGTATTATCTAAGTAAAGTAAATATTGTTTAATTATATAGGTATTATATAGGTTTGGCAGTATAGTTTTTGATTATCGTTTAGCAATTGGTTTTTATGACTTAATACACGTGTATTTAGAAAAATAATTTCATGTTCCATTTTTAAAAACTTTTCCTAGAACTCCAAACACTTCAGACTTTATTCAGTTTTTCTTTAAAAAAATCTTTACGATGCCTTTCAAGGAAACTCTACTGACTTAATTTAAAGTTCATAAAATTCAACGTAAAATGAATATGTAAGATGTGTATTTTATACAACACCAAGTTTTTATATGTGAGTTTAAAGTGCTACTTTGTAACGTATATTTAGAAAAGAATTGATATACATATTAATTTTGTACAGGTATTCTGCTACCAAATTCTATGCACACCCAAAATTCCAAAGTTTGTAGTTATTTTGGTCATTGGTGATGTAAGGAATGGTTATTATAACCTACCTTTAAGCCAAAAGTGAATGAAGAGTGCGTGTTGTGTAGACCTGGTCTCTAGCTGCGGACCTTTTAAGAAGACTCAGCGTTACTCAGCGAGATATGGAGCGGGCTATGCTCGGCTTTTGTCTACGTGATCGAACCAGAAACAAATTAGTGGATGGTTTTTTTTTAAGAATCGATGTAATTAAACAATTTGTTAAGTTTAATGTTTTTTAAGAAAAAGTCCTCTTTAAAATAAATTATGTAAATATATGTATATATATTTATACATATATTTACGAACATCATATACTCTTTCATTCGACATCACATCACCGACACAATTCAATAGACATTGCCTTAAGTTATCAGTGAAGCAGTAATGTATAGATTAATAAAAAAAACACAATACTCGTTTCAAGAGAACCCAAGCCAAAAACGAGTATCATATATATATTTGCTGAACGATATTTATTAGAGAACCACTTCCGGTTCCGCAGCTTGATTTAAAAGCGCTTTCCGGTGTATCAGTGGACTTTCCGTTTTACATTTGTAGCGTTGTAAATACAGAAATAAAATAAATAAAAATGTACATGCTATATAAAAAAAAGACATATATTTTAACTGAAAACAACACAACTTAAATCAGTGCTTTTAACAAGCATGCTTATAGTAAGCATGCTCATTTTTGTTTAGCACTGAGTCGTATAAAATACGTAAAAGACTAGCGACCCGCCCAAGCTACGCACGGGTGCGATACTGATACTAAATATACTACAGAATTTGTTTATTTACGACATCACATTAGATGCTTCTAAAATTACCTGTGTTTCTTTACTATATTGTCCATGTATTATTTACAAAAATATTCCTCTCGAATCACTCAAACAACTAAAAAAACCGCATCAAAATCCGTCGCGTAGTTTTAAAAAATGTAATCATACATAGGGATATAGAGACAGAGAAAGCGACTTTGTTTAATACAATGAAGAGATAATAATATGAGATTAGGTTAGTTTAAAATTATATTGAACTCACAAATATTTTACATACTTGCATTTCGCTTGAGTACATTACACATTATTACGCGGCGTAATTTTTTTATTGTATGAAAACTATCATTATATGGGCACGGGGCTTATTAGACCCCGTAATGTTTAATAAACTAAAAATCGTTGCGATGTGATCGAATTTTATTTCTTCACTGTCGTACATGGTTAAAGAGACCCCGTTTTAGCGTAGGTACACCATAGCTTTCGGTTTTCAATTGGCATCATATAAATGTATATATATATATATCACTTTTCTACAACATATGATATGAAGTAGACGTTACGGCCTCCGTACTTCACCAGCCGCATCACATAGGAAACTCATACGAGGCGTAGTATATACAGGGTGACTGGTGAATTACTATCGATACTTGAGGACGTGATATTTGACGATCATATATGACAAAATAAAAATTCATATAACATAAATATTAATAAATTTCTAAGTAAAGTTAACCAAAAGTTATGTAATTAATTACGCATCGTGTGAACACCCTAGCTGCGTTATCGACACAAAACAGTTATGTAGGTAGGTACATTTAGTTATCGCGCGGTAGTTTACCTACATCCAAACGCCGCGCGCCGCCGCGTGTTAACAGGGTAGCAGGCTACCTTAGATAAACAAAAATGATCCAATTCCCTTCATACTTTAATCCTGGCTTAGGACAGGCAAAAATACTAAGATATTTCATTTGTTTAAGCAACCAATTTATTGCCTAGGTAAATGGTGTGAACTTGACACAAAAAATAATATGAACTGTTTACCTATCTTGGTATTTCCGGCGTATTTAAAAATGGAATCATACTTATTTACAACAATTGTCAATCATTAAACTACCTATTTACCTGCATAACTACACTAACCTTAACAAATGTTCAAAGTGAGCTCCTTCTCGTGAGATACACAGTTCGGCACGTTTACGCATATTGTCTTTCACACGATTTAATACGAATGGGTCACTTTTAATAGTTTCGAAAGCACTAGTGATTTTTAATTTCAACTCCTCTCTGTTGACATACTCTGTAGCATACACAAGACGTTTTACCTCCCCCCATAAATAGAAGTCCAGTGGAGTGAGATCTGGAGAGCGAGCTGGCCATGGCACAGGCCCTCCGCGCCCTATCCAGCGATCTCCAAACGTATTGTTTAAGTACTCACGTACCTGCGTCTGATAGTGCGCGGGTGCTCAGTCGTGTTGATAAAATAAGTTTTGTAGATTGCTCAGTGGTACATCATCGAGCATGTCATTCACCGCACTGTTTAAAATGTCTAAGTATGACACAGCATTGAGTCTTCCTTCGATGAAATACGGCCCTAACAAACAGTTATTTAAAACACCAGCCCACACGTTTTGTAGATCAATCTGCGATAGTGGAGAGGACTGTTTATCCTTAATACAGGTTATTAAATTAGCCTTGCTAGGATAGCCAGTACTTGATCTGTGTTTCTTTTGATGACCGTGTTACAATACATTGAGACTTTTGTCTTAGTTCAACCATGTAACTGTTCATAAAGATTATATTTGTATGGAATAAATGAATAAATTATATGTCCAGTCTATCCAATTTTTCCATTCTACAATACTAGACGACTTGCTAAATTTATTTCCAATTATTTCCATGGTCGTGGTCGTGGTCTGATATTTTTCCAGATCAGTATTTTTGTTGCATTAAAGGCGAGAATATTGGTCAATTCTCATGAACAAGTAGTCACAATGTAAGATGTTGCATCCCATAGTAATTATACAAGCTTTTGACGACCTCCGTGATCGAGTGGTGTGTACACCGGTTTTCATGGGTACGCCTCTCCGAGGTCCCGGGTTCGATTCCCGGCCGAATCAATGTAGATTATTATTCTCTTTTCTGTTGTCTTGGTTCTGGGTGTTTGTGGTACCGTCGTTACTTCTGATTTTCCATAACACAACTGTTTTAACTACTTACATTGGGATCAGAGTAATGTATGTGATGTTGTCTCATATTTATTTTAACTCTGAGCTCCCTCCAACTGAAACACAATATGACGAATACAAAATATTGACGTTGACAATTTACCTAAATTATAATAGGTAATAATTTCCCAGAAAGGCTTGCTTAACGTTTTACTAATTGTTCATTACATACAGCTTGGTCATAGTTTTGTACATTGTGACCTTTTTACATACTCACTTAATATTCCGTCCTATCGCGGAAACGCACACATCGATATTATGATCCCTACCTCATCTGATTATGCATTCAATTCTTGTCCCCAATTCATCGCCATGGTGGCGTAACTGATGGCAACTTTACAAATATTCTCCAATATTTTAAGGGAATCTCTGTTTTTGAAAGTTACCCTCCTCATCACAACTTCTATCTATTTAAATTGTTTTATTCTATCATCTACTGAAAGACTAACAACATTTAGTGGTTTTGAAAATAATCAGGAAATACTATTGAAATTTAGAGGATTTAAAGGTCTGTAAGCCATGGGGCCACAAAGCCCTGGGGCAACATTGTAGATGCCCCAAATATTATTTTACAAATTAATTTAAACATTTTCATATATGTCTGTTAAGTTTGTCAATAGTGATCACTCTTTGTATAAATATCTTTCAAAACAATACTTCATAATATTATAATAATTTGACTATTTGTAGGTGACTAGACACATACATTAACATTGATAGCTCGTCCGAATTATCTGAATCTCTATTATGCGGGCCCTCTCCCGTAAAGAGCAGTTGCCCTTCCCATAAATTCCTGCTGAAACTCCATAAAAATTAACAACTAGTAAATTATATTAGTTAATTGTGAGATTCTATAAATGTATGTGTATCCAAGACAGTAAAATTGTACTACAAATAAAGTTTACTACCCTTTAAAGTGGAACAGGCGTGAATTATTTCCGCACATGCTATTCGAAAACCTTCCGCGGAATTGGGTGTAAATGTGCTTTCATACGAAACATCTTCCGCTGCGATTTATGATGTTTATATTATATTACAATACCTAACAATGATTACAGAACAATTAATTGTTTGTATAATAAGAAGTCTTTCTTTGGACTGTGTTTCCCAAGCATTACAATCCACGTCTCTTCATGATTAAAGACATTTTTGAGGCCATTTCAAGCTAACTCAAAATTACTATCAGGCTTTATTGTGGAAGAGTATATTAATATATGTATGTATAGTCAATAAAAATAAAATGATCGGCGTACATTGTATGCTTATAAATTTAATGTTTTATTTGGAAATTAAAATTAATAATAAAATCGAATATACTAATATCATAAATGCAAAAATATGGTGGATGTATGTTTGTACCTCGATCACGATAAAATTATCGATCATATCTAAATGAAATCTGACACAGAGATCGATAGTACGGAAAGGCATATTACTTTGTATCCCTAATACTTGCCCTCACCTTCTCACGCAGATGGAAACTAATTACTAATAAACATAGTTAAGACTACTAACTACAAATTAATTACGCATAAAACGCACGTAAAATAAACCGTTTGAAGGGTGTTTTACGCGGGGCATATCCAGCAAACCAGTTGCACTTGAAATATAAAGGCCATTTGTAAATGTTTGTATGGCTACGAACCTTTGAAATTTTTCATTGTACTGCGAGGGAATCCCACGCTTACTTCTTTGATAAATGCTATACTTTAATAACATTATTTAATGTGTGATTTTAGTTAAATGTGATGTTTTGTACTATTTTATCAACAATGTGTTAGATAGGTAGGCATGTTTAAATGTATGCTGACTTTATATACAAGAGGTATCTATACTAATATTTAAAATGTGAAAATAACTGTCTGCCTGTCTGTCTGAATTTCTGTCGCTCTTTCACTACCAAACTACTACAGCAAACTTGATGTTAAAAAAAAATAACGTCTGGTCTTTATATCTTATATATGACGACCTCTGTGGTCGAGTTGTGTGTACACCCGTGTACGCCTTTCTGAGCTTCCGGGTTCGATTCCCGCCGAGTCGATGTAGAAGGTTCATTAGTTTTTTATGTCGTCTTGGGTCTGGGTGTTTGTGGTATCTTCGTAACTTCTGATTTTCCATAACACAAGTGCTTTAGCTACTTCCATTGGGATCAGAGTAATGTATGTGATGTTGTCCAATATATAGTATATTTATTATTTGTACATAATACTTAAAAATGTCAACTGACTTCTTATAAGTGGCAACTGTTAATATCTACTGTAACGAAAATTACGCACAAAAGAGGAAATTGTGTCTACGTTCGTATATCCCGACCCAGTTGTCCCCAAACATCGTACATATCTTCTCCCTACGAGGTTCTTTACAATAAATTCACACGCAAAAATCTATTCTAACCACGCGTTGTATTGTCAGGAAGTTATTACATTGCGAAACCTTACTCGATAATAGAAAACGAATTCACCTGTCACATATTCGATTCATATGAAAAAAGCAATTTAGAATATCTTTGTAATTTATTTTTCTTTTTAATTTAGCGTACGAATGAATTTCCTTTCGAAACTAGATTTAGTTTACTTTTCCTTTCATATCTATATAATAATTATATTATCAGAGTTTTTTTAAACATTAACAGACTGTAAATTTCCCACTGCTGGGCTAAGGCCTCCTCTCCCTCTGAGGAGCAGGTTTGTAACATATTCCACCACGATTTTCCATTGCGGGTTGGTGGAATACACATGTGGCAGATTTTTTTATGAAATAAGACATCCTGAATGAATCATAAATACAAATTTAGCACATGAATTTTAAGATGCTTGCCTGGGTTTGAACCCACAATCATTGGTTAAGATGCACGTGTTCTACATTGGGCCATCTCGGCCTTGTTGAGCTCAAAGTCATCGATTAAGATTTATATTACTTATTATTATTATTATTTACGATTAGATAACAAATGTCCTTGTTTTGTTTTCATTGTGTTAATACGTTATATGGAATGGAGTTTGAGGTTCAGTGATGCGGAATTAAAGGCTTTTAAATCACTCAGCGGAAGAGAAACGATTTGCTAGTAAATATTTTTGTAAGGATAAAATATATTAATAGTTCTGTTGCTCGCTTTCGAATGTTCGTTTCTTATAAGATGAATTCTATATTGTTTTACATATTGTTCTTTTGCAAAACTTTTTATACTTGATTTTTTTTTAACACGTTCGGAGCGAGGTATACAGGATGACTGGTTAATTACTATCAATATTTAAGGAGAATACTCGGTACATGATTCTCATTGGAATTATGTACAAAAAAATAGGTACTTAATTTTTGACCAAATTTCCGTATAAATAAATAAAGTGTGGACACGTTCCCAGCCTTGCCGGCGGCGCGTGCGGCGGCGTGCTGATACAACACCACGCCGCCGCACGTGTGTGTCGCTACCCCCAACATCCGCCCCGTGGCTAATTAGTCGGGCGAGCGCCGCCGTAAGGTCTGTACGTCCGTCTTCCCGCGCGCGCGGCTAGCGATCGTTCTTACGCGTATACCTAATATGTCGTGTGTGCGTGTGACCCGTTATTACTTATTAGTAATTAAGTATGGCTTATCAATACACAAACGCAGAATACTTGGACATGGTTCGTGCGTATGCGCGTGCAAATGATAGCTTGCCGGGCGCAATCAATTTGTGCCGGGAGATGTTCCCCAATCGTCGAGTACCTACGGCCAGCGTCATCTTAAACGCTAATCAAAGACTACGAGACTTCGGACAGTTCCGTGTTCCAACACATGTCCAAGGACGAGGTGGAGCAGTATACCCTGTCTTCCTACAAGACATTCTCGAGTATTTTGAGAACAACCCAGTAGCAAGTACTCGAAAGGCTGCTTTGAAAGAAGATCGAAAGAAGATTTGGTGTATCTCAGTGGACTGTATGAAATCTACTTCACAAAGAAGGGCTACATACACCCTTATCATTTTCGACCTATTCAAGAACTCAGCGCCAACGATCATGAGCCACCAATAAATTTTTGTCGGTGGTTTTTGCAAAACACTGACAAAAACATATTGTTCACGGACGAAGCTACGTTTACTAAGTTTGGTATTTTTAACGTACACAATGAACATTGGTGGATTCATTCCTATCCATACGTTACGCGACAGGACGCTTATCAACACAGGTTTAGTGTTAACGTGTGGGCTGGTGTTTTAAATAACTGTTTGTTAGGGCCGTATTTCATCGAAGGAAGACTCAATGCTGTGTCATACTTAGACATTTTAAACAGTGCGGTGAATGACATGCTCGATGATGTACCACTGAGCAATCTACAAAACTTATTTTATCAACACGACTGAGCACCCGCGCACTATCAGACGCAGGTACGTGAGTACTTAAACAATACGTTTGGAGATCGCTGGATAGGGCGCGGAGGGCCTGTGCCATGGCCAGCTCGCTCACCAGATCTCACTCCACTGGACTTCTATTTATGGGGGGAGGTAAAACGTCTTGTGTATGCTACAGAGTATGTCAACAGAGAGGAGTTGAAATTAAAAATCACTAGTGCTTTCGAAACTATTAAAAGTGACCCATTCGTATTAAATCGTGTGAAAGACAATATGCGTAAACGTGCCGAACTGTGTATCTCACGAGAAGGAGCTCACTTTGAACATTTGTTAAGGTTAGTGTAGTTATGCAGGTAAATAGGTAGTTTAATGATTGACAATTGTTGTAAATAAGTATGATTCCATTTTTAAATACGCCGGAAATACCAAGATAGGTAAACAGTTCATATTATTTTTTGTGTCAAGTTCACACCATTTACCTAGGCAATAAATTGGTTGCTTAAACAAATGAAATATCTTAGTATTTTTGCCTGTCCTAAGCCAGGATTAAAGTATGAAGGGAATTGGATCATTTTTGTTTATCTAAGGTAGCCTGCTACCCTGTTAACACGCGGCGGCGCGCGGCGTTTGGATGTAGGTAAACTACCGCGCGATAACTAAATGTACCTACCTACATAACTGTTTTGTGTCGATAACGCAGCTAGGGTGTTCACACGATGCGTAATTAATTACATAACTTTTGGTTAACTTTACTTAGAAATTTATTAATATTTATGTTATATGAATTTTTATTTTGTCATATATGATCGTCAAATATCACGTCCTCAAGTATCGATAGTAATTCACCAGTCACCCTGTATATACTACGCCTCGTATGAGTTTCCTATGTGATGCGGCTGGTGAAGTACGGAGGCCGTAACGTCTACTTCATATCATATGTTGTAGAAAAGTGATATATATATATATACATTTATATGATGCCAATTGAAAACCGAAAGCTATGGTGTACCTACGCTAAAACGGGGTCTCTTTAACCATGTACGACAGTGAAGAAATAAAATTCGATCACATCGCAACGATTTTTAGTTTATTAAACATTACGGGGTCTAATAAGCCCCGTGCCCATATAATGATAGTTTTCATACAATAAAAAAATTACGCCGCGTAATAATGTGTAATGTACTCAAGCGAAATGCAAGTATGTAAAATATTTGTGAGTTCAATATAATTTTAAACTAACCTAATCTCATATTATTATCTCTTCATTGTATTAAACAAAGTCGCTTTCTCTGTCTCTATATCCCTATGTATGATTAAATTTTTTAAACTACGCGACGGATTTTGATGCGGTTTTTTTAGTTGTTTGAGTGATTCGAGAGGAATATTTTTGTAAATAATACATGGACAATATAGTAAAGAAACACAGGTAATTTTAGAAGCATCTAATGTGATGTCGTAAATAAACAAATTCTGTAGTATATTTAGTATCAGTATCGCACCCGTGCGTAGCTTGGGCGGGTCGCTAGTCTTTTACGTATTTTATACGACTCAGTGCTATACAAAAATGAGCATGCTTACTATAAGCATGCTTGTTAAAAGCACTGATTTAAGTTGTGTTGTTTTCAGTTAAAAATATATGTCTTTTTCAACCGACTTCCAAAAGGAGGAGGTTATCAATTCGTCTGTATTTTTTTTTTTTTTTTTTTTTTTTTTTTTTTTTTTTTTTTTTTTTTTTTTTTATGTTTGTTACCTCATAACTTTTCACTGGGTGGACCGATTTTGATAATTTTTTTTTTGTTTGAAAGGTAGTGCTTCCCGTGGGGTCCCATTTTTTTTATTTTTTTTTCCGATGATGGTATCCATGTGAAAACGACATAAGTCTTAAATTTGCATTATGTACATGTGCGACAAATAGGTGAATAACTGAAAATCACGTTAACCAATTTTGATAATTCTTTTTTTATTATAAAATATATACTTCAAGGGTAATTTGGTGAAAGTTTGGTAAGGTTCTGAGCACAGGATCCATGACAAAGTAACGGAACGGAAGGTGACTCAAATATCCAAATAACCTATAAATAAAAGATTCGACCGAGTATCGCTAACGTGCTCCTCAGAATTGTTCCGTTCCCTTCCGTTCCGTTACTTTGTCATGGATCCTGTGCTCAGAACCTTACCAAACTTTCACCAAATTACCCTTGAAGTATATATTTTATAATAAAAAAAGAATTATCAAAATTGGTTAACGTGATTTTCAGTTATTCACCTATTTGTCGCACATGTACATAATGCAAATTTAAGACTTATGTCGTTTTCACATGGATACCATCATCGGAAAAAAAAATAAAAAAAATGGGACCCCACGGGAAGCACTACCTTTCAAACAAAAAAAAAATTATCAAAATCGGTCCACCCAGTGAAAAGTTATGAGGTAACAAACATAAAAAAAAAAAAAAAAAAAAAAAAAAAAAAAAAAAAAAAAAAAAAAAAAATACAGACGAATTGATAACCTCCTCCTTTTGGAAGTCGGTTGAAAAAGACATATATTTTTAACTGAAAACAACACAACTTAAATCAGTGCTTTTAACAAGCATGCTTATAGTAAGCATGCTCATTTTTGTATAGCACTGAGTCGTATAAAATACGTAAAAGACTAGCGACCCGCCCAAGCTACGCACGGGTGCGATACTGATACTAAATATACTACAGAATTTGTTTATTTACGACATCACATTAGATGCTTCTAAAATTACCTGTGTTTCTTTACTATATTGTCCATGTATTATTTACAAAAATATTCCTCTCGAATCACTCAAACAACTAAAAAAACCGCATCAAAATCCGTCGCGTAGTTTAAAAAATGTAATCATACATAGGGATATAGAGACAGAGAAAGCGACTTTGTTTAATACAATGAAGAGATAATAATATGAGATTAGGTTAGTTTAAAATTATATTGAACTCACAAATATTTTACATACTTGCATTTCGCTTGAGTACATTACACATTAGCTGCGGCGTAATTTTTTTATTGTATGAAAACTATCATTATATCGGCACGGGGCTTATTAGACCCCGTAATGTTTAATAAACTAAAAATCGTTGCGATGTGATCGAATTTTATTTCTTCACTGTCGTACATGGTTAAAGAGACCCCGTTTTAGCGTAGGTACACCATAGCTTTCGGTTTTCAATTGGCATCATATAAATGTATATATATATATCACTTTTCTACAACATATGAAGTAGACGTTACGGCCTCCGTACTTCACCAGCCGTATCACATAGGAAACTCATACGAGGCGAAATATATACAGGGTGACTGGTGAATTACTATCGATACTTGAGGACGTGATATTTGACGATCATATATGACAAAATAAAAATTCATATAACATAAATATTATTAACTTCTAAGTAAAGTTAACCAAAAGTTATGTAATTAATTACGCATCGTGTGAACACCCTAGCTGCGTTATCGACACAAAACAGTTATGTAGGTAGGTACATTCAGTTATCGCGCGGTAGTTTACCTACATCCAAACGCCGCGCGCCGCCGCGTGTTAACAGGGTAGCAGGCTACCTTAGATAAACAGAAATGATCCAATTCCCTTCATACTTTAATCCTGGCTTAGGACAGGCAAAAATACTAAGATATTTCATTCGTTTAAGCAACCAATTTATTGACTAGGTAAATGGTGTGAACTTGACATAAAAAATAATATGAACTGTTTACCTATCTTGGTATTTCCGGCGTATTTAAAAATGGAATCATACTTATTTACAACAATTGTCAATCATTAAACTACCTATTTACCTACATAACTACACTAACCTTAACAAATGTTCAAAGTGAGCTCCTTCTCGTGAGATACACAGTTCGGCACGTTTACGCATATTGTCTTTCACACGATTTAATACGAATGGGTCACTTTTAATAGTTTCGAAAGCACTAGTGATTTTTAATTTCAACTCCTCTCTGTTGACATACTCTGTAGCATACACAAGACGTTTTACCTCCCCCCATAAATAGAAGTCCAGTGGAGTGAGATCTGGAGAGCGAGCTGGCCATGGCACAGGCCCTCCGCGCCCTATCCAGCGATCTCCAAACGTATTGTTTAAGTACTCACGTACCTGCGTCTGATAGTGCGCGGGTGCTCAGTCGTGTTGATAAAATAAGTTTTGTAGATTGCTCAGTGGTACATCATCGAGCATGTCATTCACCGCACTGTTTAAAATGTCTAAGTATGACACAGCATTGAGTCTTCCTTCGATGAAATACGGCCCTAACAAACAGTTATTTAAAACACCAGCCCACACGTTAACACTAAACATGTGTTGATAAGCGTCCTGTCGCGTAACGTATGGACAGGAATGACTCCACCAATGTTCATTGTGTACGTTAAAAAAAAAAAAAAAAAAAGAAGGCCCCGACGAATTGAGAACCTCCTCCTTTTTTTGAAGTCGGTTAAAAATACCAAACTTAGTAAACGTAGCTTCGTCCGTGAACAATATGTTTTTGTCAGTGTTTTGCAAAAACCACCGACAAAAATTTATTCGTGGCTCATGATCGTTGGCGCTGAGTTCTTGAATAGGTCGAAAATGATAAGGGTGTAGCCCTTCTTTGTGAAGTAGATTTCATACAGTCCACTGAGATACACCAAATCTTCTTTCGATCTTCTTTCGAAGCAGCCTTTCGAGTACTTGCTACTGGGTTGTTCTCAAAATACTCGAGAATGTCTTCTTGTAGGAAGACAGGGTATACTCCACCTCGTCCTTGGGCATGTGTTGGAACACGGAACTGTCCGAAGTCTCGTAGTCTTTGATTAGCGTTTATGATGACGCTGGCCGTAGGTACTCGACGATTGGGGAACATCTCCCGGCACAAATTGATTGCGCCCGGAAAGCTATCATTTGCACGCGCATACGCACGAACCATGTCCAAGTATTCTGCGTTTGTGTATTGATAAGCCATACTTAATTACTAATAAGTAATAACGGGTCACACGCACACACGACATATTAGGTATACGCGTAAGAACGATCGCTAGCCGCGCGCGCGGGAAGACGGACGTACAGACCTTACGGCGGCGCTCGCCCGACTAATTAGCCACGGGGCGGATGTTGGGGGTAGCGACACACACGTGCGGCGGCGTGGTGTTGTATCAGCACGCCGCCGCACGCGCCGCCGGCAAGGCTGGGAACGTGTCCACACTTTATTTATTTATACGGAAATTTGGTCAAAAATTAAGTACCTATTTTTTTGTACATAATTCGAATGAGAATCATGTACCGAGTATTCTCCTTAAATATTGATAGTAATTAACCAGTCATCCTGTATACCTCGCTCCGAACGTGTTAAAAAAAAAATCAAGTATAAAAAGTTTTGCAAAAGAACAATATGTAAAACAATATAGAATTCATCTTATAAGAAACGAACATTCGAAAGCGAGCAACAGAACTATTAATATATTTTATCCTTACAAAAATATTTACTAGCAAATCGTTTCTCTTCCGCTGAGTGATTTAAAAGCCTTTAATTCCGCATCACTGAACCTCAAACTCCATTCCATATAACGTATTAACACAATGAAAACAAAACAAGGACATTTGTTATCTAATCGTAAATAATAATAATAATAAGTAATATAAATCTTAATCGATGACTTTGAGCTCAACAAGGCCGAGATGGCCCAATGTAGAACACGTGCATCTTAACCAATGATTGTGGGTTCAAACCCAGGCAAGCATCTTAAAATTCATGTGCTAAATTTGTATTTATGATTCATTCAGGATGTCTAATTTCATAAAAAAATCTGCCACATGTGTATTCCACCAACCCGCAATGGAAAATCGTGGTGGAATATGTTACAAACCTGCTCCTCAGAGGGAGAGGAGGCCTTAGCCCAGCAGTGGGAAATTTACAGTCTGTTAATGTTTAAAAAAACTCTGATAATATAATTATTATATAGATATGAAAGGAAAAGTAAACTGAACCTAGTTTCGAAAGGAAATGCATTCGTACGCTAAATTAAAAAGAAAAATAAATTACAAAGATATTCTAAATTGCTTTTTTCATATGAATCGAATATGTGACAGGTGAATTCGTTTTCTATTATCGAGTAAGGTTTCGCAATGTAATAACTTCCTGACAATACAACGCGTGGTTAGAATAGATTTTTGCGTGTGAATTTATTGTAAAGAACCTCGTAGGGAGAAGATATGTACGATGTTTGGGGACAACTGGGTCGGGATATACGAACGTAGACACAATTTCCTCTTTTTGCGTAATTTTCGTTACAGTAGATATTAACAGTTGCCACTTATAAGAAGTCAGTTGACATTTTTAAGTATTATGTACAAATAATAAATATAATATATATTGGACAACATCACATACATTACTCTGATCCCAATGGAAGTAGCTAAAGCACTTGTGTTATGGAAAATCAGAAGTTACGAAGGTACCACAAACACCCAGACCCAAGACGACATAGAAAACTAATGAACCTTTTACTTCGACTCGGCCGGGAATCGAAGCCGGAGGCTCAGAGAGGCGTAAACAGGTGTACACACAACTCGACCACAGAGGTCGTCAGATATAAGATATAAAGACCAGAGACGTTATTTTTTTTTTTTTTTGATAAAAATTTATAACAACCCACAAAAATACAATTCACTATAGGAATCTACTTGAAAACAATTAAATTTAACAAAACAAAATTTATTAAACGTCACCATTACCCATAGACAATGACGCTGTAAGAAATATTAACTATTCCTTAAATCGTCAATGCCCCACTAACCTTGGGAACTAAGATATTATGTCCCTTGTGCCTGTAGTTACACTGGCCCATAAATCATGAATGTTTTTATACGTTTTCTCTACTCTACTTCTACAATATAAAAATTGGACAACATCACATACATAACTTTAATCCGTAGCATAACATAACTTTGAGCTAGAGACTCTCTTCGGGATGTTTTTAACAAAGTGGAAATACTCACTGTTGCGTCGCAATATATTTACAACAATATTATGTATATTCACAGTAACATTGATCACTTTGATAAAATCAGTGATTAATTATCATTGTATGTGCACTAGGAGTAAGGATAAGCTTATAACGCCAAGTTTCCGACTCCGCAAAGTCAATAAGTCCTTCTTGGGGCAGGGTATCTGCTTCTATAATAAAATTCCGCAGACATTTTTAACTTTGCCGTTTAGTAAATTCAAATTGTTTGTAAAAAATACATTGGTAGAAAAAGCATATTATTCGATACAAGATTTTATAGATGATAAAAAAGCGTGGAGTTAATACCTGTTGACTTCCAAGCAGGATACATTAATTGAAATAATTGTATTTAACTAACATGACTTTATATTTTTAAATGTTAAAAAAGAGTAACTACTGAGTTTCTTGCCGGTTCTTCTCGATATAATCTACTTTGCGAACCGGTGGTAGCTTCACTTGGTTGTAAAATGACGATTCAAAAGTGCTTGTAAAAGCCTACTAGAATAAAGTTTATTTTGATTTGATTTGATTTGAATGTAAGTAAAATAAAATAAATAAAAAAATAAATGACCAGAACTGAATGAATAATTCAAGGTTAACATGCAAACATTAATACCAATCAGTTATTGCCCGCGGCTTCGTTCGCGTTTCAGGCATTTTTTGTCATGTCCTAGGCAAAAATTTGCCTATGTCCTTTCTTGGACATCAAGTTTGCTGTAGTAGTTTAGTAGTGAAAGAGCGACAGAAAGTCAGACAATCAGGCTTACAGAGTTACTTTCACATTTTAAATATTAGTATACATACCTCTTGTATATAAAGTCAGCATACATATAAACCTAAGACATTGTTGATAAAATAGTACAAAACATCACATTTAAATAAAATCACACATTAAATAATGTTATTAAAGTATAGCATTTATCAAAGAAGTAAGCGTGGGATTCCCTCGCAGTACAATGAAAAATTTCAAAGGTTCGTAGCCATACAAACATTTACAAATGGCCTTTATATTTCAAGTGCAACTGGTTTGCTGGATATGCCCCGCGTAAAACACCCTTCAAACGGTTTATTTTACGTGCGTTTTATGCGTAATTAATTTGTAGTTAGTAGTCTTAACTATGTTTATTAGTAATTAGTTTCCATCTGCGTGAGAAGGTGAGGGCAAGTATTAGGGATACAAAGTAATATGCCTTTCCGTACTATCGATCTCTGTGTCAGATTTCATTTAGATATGATCGATAATTGTAGCGCGATCGAGTTACAAACATACATATTATACAACCTAGTTTTTGCTTTTATGATAGTATTATTTTGATTTTATTATTTAATTTTAATTTCCAAAAAAATATTTAATTTATAACCATACATTATACGCCAATCATTTTATTTTTATTGGCTATGCATATATTAATATGCGTGTCCAAAATTATGCTTGATAGCAATTCTGAGTTACCTTAAGTTGGCCTCTAAAACGTCTTTTGCCATGACGAGACCTGAATTGTAATGCTTAGTAAACACAGTCCAAAGGAAGACTTCTTATTGTTCTGTAATCATTGTTAGGTATTGTAATATAATATGAACATCATAAATCGCAGCGGAAGATGTTTCGTGTGAAAGCACATTTACACCCAATTCCGCGGAAGGTTTTCGAATAGCATGTGCGGAAATAATTCACGCCTGTTCCACTTTAAAGGGAAGTAAACTTTATTTGTAGTACAATTTTACTGTCTTGGATACACATACATTTATAGAATCTCACAATTAACTAATATAATATACTAGTTGTTAATTTTTATGGAGTTTCAGCAGGAATTTATGGGAAGGGCAACTGCCCTTTTCAGGAGAGGTCCCGCATAATAGAGATTCAGATAATTGGGACGAGTTATCAATGTTAATGTATGTGTCTAGTCACCTACAAGTAGTCAAATTATTATCATATTATGAAGTATTGTTTTGAAAGATACTTATACAAAGAGTGATCACTATTGACAAACCTAACAGACAGAAATGAAAATGTTCAAATTAATTTGTAAAATAATATTTGGGGCATTTACTATGTTGCTCCAGGGCTTTGTGGCCCCATGGCTTACAGACCTTTTAATCCTCTAAATGTAAATGGTATCTCCCAACTAATTTCAAAAGCACTAAATGTTATAAGTCTTTCAGTATTATGATAAAAAAAAACGAATTTAAATAGATAGAAGTTGTGATGAGGCAGTAGAGGGTAACTTTCAAAAACAGAGAATCCCTTAAAATATTGGAGAATATTTGTAAAGTTGCCATCAGTTACGCCACCATGGCGATGAATTGGGGACAAGAATTGAATGCATAATCAGATGAGGTAGGGATCATGATATCGATGTGTGCGTTTCCGCGATAGGACGGAATATTAAGTGAGTATGTAAAAAGGTCAAAATGCACAAAACTATGACCAAGCTGTATGTAATGAACAATTATTATAATGTTAAGCAAGCCTTTCTGGGAAAATATGACTTATTAAAATTTTGGTTATTTCTCAACTTCAATATTTTGTATTCTGAGAGCTTAAATAAATATGAGACAACATCACTCTCATCATTACTCTGATCCCAATGTAAGTAGCTAAAGCACTTGTGTTATGGAAAATTAGAAGTAACGACGGTATCACAAACGCCCAGACCCAAGACAACAGAAAAGTAATGATAAGCTACATTGACTCGGCCGGGAATCGAACCCGGGACCTCGGAGTGTACCCATGTTAACCGGTGAACACACCACTCCACCACGGAGGTCGTCAAAAGCTTGTATAATTACTATGGGACACAACATCTTACATTGTGACTTGTTCATGAGAATTGACCAATATTGTCGCCATGAACTCGCCATGAACACGACTATGGAAATAATTGGAAATAAATTTAGCATGTCGTCTAGTATTGTAGAATGGAAAAATTGGATAGACTCGATATATAATTTATTGATTTATTCCATACAAAAATAATCTTTATAAACAGTTACATGGTTGAACTAAGACAAAAGTCTCAATGTATTGTAACACGGTCATCAAAAGAAACACAGATCAAGTAGTGGCTATCCTAGCTAGGCTAATTAAATAACCTGTATTAAGGATAAACAGTCCTCTCCACTATCGCAGATTGATCTACAAAAGGTTATCTTAAATACTCTTGTCATATTACGAAATGTATACTTTATTTATTCCGAAACCTTTAGTATTGTATGTGTATATGTTTGAGTTATTTGTGTAAACATCAAAAAAATAATAAATGTTATTGAAAACTTGGAATTTTCAAAGAGCACTAAATCACTTAATAAATTTTAATATACATTCATCAGAAGGAATAAATTCATCACGGAATAGGAAAAATACATAAAAGATTTCAAATTTCACATCCTCAGAACTTTCTTCATAAAAATCAGAACTCCGCGGAATGTTGAAAACTTTTAAACAAAACCAAAAAAGAAAAAAAAAATAGAATCGAGCCATTCTTGTATTTTGAGATTTTTTCCGCATTTCCAGATGTTACGGGACGCAGATGTTTTTATGTTAATGCAAAATATATTGCCATTCGTCACGTTGTCGTTGAACGGTTTTAATATTTATTACGAATATTCTTTATTCAATACTAGTATTCGCTAGCGGGTTTGTACACGTTTAAGGGTATTAGTTGTCATGGGTTAGACAAAACAAGCCTATGTCCTTTCTTGGGAGTTCAAGTTTGCTTCATACCAAATTTCATCAAATGTTTAGTCGTGTAAGAACGACAGACAGAGAGACAGAGTTACATTCACATTTATAATATTAAAAATAAAGTTTGGTGAAAAAGATATTCATAAGTTTTATATGTATAAATTGTATCTTGCATTGGCGAAATTTATCTAAAAATATATCTAAAATTAATAATTTTCTTATTGGTAAGATTCACGCGTTTCAAGGAAGCTTCCCATATAGTAACTTTACAATAAAATAAGCCTTAACAAATTTTTATTTAAAAGTCAGTATAATCAACTCAAATAAAGTTTATATTAGGAGATCTGATACTATTTTTGTGTAACCATTTCGTAAACAAATATGACAGATTATCGTGATAGAAAATTTGTTCTGACATTAATTAAAAATAAAAAAAGAATAATAAGCACATCCTCCAAAAAAAAATTCCCAAAAACAATCAAACTTGTTTAAATTAATAATATAACTTGGACGATCTCCGTGGTCGAGTAGTGAGTACGCCGATTTTCATCGGTCACTCCGAGGTTCCGGGTTCGATTCTCGGCCGCGTCGATGTAGAAAATTCATTAGTTTTCTATGTTGTCTTGGGTCTGGGTGTTTGTGGTACCATCGTTACTTCTGATTTTCCACAACACAAGTGCTTTAGCTTACATTGGGATCAGAGTAATGTATGTGATGTTGTCCCATATTTATAACTAACATTCTTAATCTGTTTTAAACAGCTTATAGCAATAAAAAATATTACCAAACTTCATTGGAAAATCACCACTCATCCTGACAGTATACATTTTGATACTATGCAAATGTGGCGAGTATCGGCGTCCGACCTCAATCCTTAAAAAAAATGGCTTACCTCTTTATCTGGTTGACTCAAACGATGACAGGCAGTATGTACTTTTTTCCATCATATGTATATTTGTGCAATCAATAAGAACTAGCTCAGCTTACATTTCAATATATCTTTAGGAACAAACATAATTCTGAATCTCACTGAATGATATTTCTTGTAACAACAACAACAACAACAACAGGCTGTAAATTCCCACTGCTGGGCTAAAGGCCTCCTCTCCCTTTGAGGAGAAGGTTTGGAACATATTCCGACACGCTGTGCCAATGCGGGTTGGTGGAATACACATGTGGCAGAATTTCTATGAAATTTGTCACATGCAGGTTTCCACAAGATATCTTCACCGCTGAGCACGAGATGAATTATAAAGACAAATTAGGCACTTGAATCAGCGGTGCTTGCCTGGGTTTGAACCCGCAATCATCGGTTAAGATGCACGCGTTCTAACCACTGGGCCATCTCGACTGTGCCCGCGACCTGGTACGCGTTTGAATTTAACAAAAAATATATTATTTTAGCCTTACTACAATTACTACTCCTTCTTATATCAGTTATCTGCCAGTGAAAGTCCCGTCAAAATCGGTCCTTAAAAGCTGAAAGCGTCATAAACAAACTAGTAATCACTTCAGTTTTCATAATACAATATTAGTCATAACATTAGCGCAGTATAGAATTATGTAATACACCAAAATCCCTTTCCTAATTCCCATTCCATAGAACCTTTTAACATTAACCGAGCCAACGATTTCGATAACAGCATAACTCCTTACGCACTCAAAAAGTTAATTTACAACTTTTCCATGTGTTTGATGTTTCTAATTTGTTCGCACGAGTTTAGTTAATGAGTCGTATGCGTTACCGTGTGGCGTGATTCAGCAAATCCTTGTTACATACTGGTTACTGTGTGGAACACATCGTATAGTTTTAATAACAACTTAACGAATATTCGTAAATCTCATATTTGAAAATTGGAAGATTTTTCGTACAGATTATTTACTACCAGTTATCACACGAGGTTTCGCTCGCATTTAAGAGAGTTGGTTCTCATGTGTAAGGCAAAAAAGTACCTTTTGACCTTCTTTGGAGTTCAAGTTTGCTTCATACCAAATTTCATTCAATTGCGTTCATTGATTTGGTAGTGAAAGAGCGACCAACAGACAGACAGAAAGAGAGATATATAAAATTAGTATAGTTTCACTGTATAAAATTTTGGTTATGTTAAATTAAAAAAAATGATTGTAAAAACAGAGGTAGTTATTTGTATAGTGCCATCTTAATAGACAACAAAAGACAATTAAGACAGATTCCTTCTTGATTCGACTACCCAGGCGTTTAGACAGATACAGATATCCCCTTTATCACCTTATATGCGATGATTTCAGAGTTCAGATGCAGGAAGGCTCAACATAAACATTCTGTTCAAACACTGAACTTCTACTAAGAATTTATTCTTAGAAAAAGCCAATATATTTTACTGACCCTGATTTCGAAATAGAAACTTGTCATCTGTTTCATAAGCTAAGCACCAGACCAACTAATAATTTAGTTGCTTATAATAAAAACTTATATAATGACCAGATACTGTTGGTAAAACCTAACCCAATCCCAGTGACGTCATCAAATTATCATATGAAGGACATAGGAAGTTGAAATTTAATGCACAATAAATACTTTTTATTACGTCAACACAATAAATTGTAGATTAATGATTGGTTGTAAAATAATTTCATTACATACAGTAATACTGGAGAATTCTTGCCAAAGTGTGAGATAATTTCCTAGTATCGAGAAGATATCGTTGCCAAGATTATTTTCTTTGCTAAATTATCATGTTTTTCTATACTGTATATCACATTAGCTTTACTGATGGGTCCACTTTGTTAAGTGAACTTATCTAGAAAGTCGATTTTAGATAAATTTTAATTATAGATTACTTTGGGATTTCGTAAATATATGTAAAGTAACTTATAAAGGTCCATGCCAACTTTTGGGTCATTAACTTTGTTTCGACAAGTCTCATAGTGTACAATAAAATGTTCAGTTTTAATACAAAACATTTGAAGAATATTAATGCTATTATATCCGTAGTATAAGTATCGTGCGCTGAGTATGAGCCGAGGTGAAGTTGGTTAGAACGCGTGCATCTTAACCGATGATTGCGGGTTCAAACCCAGGCAAGCACCACTGAATATTCATGTGCTTAATTTGTGTTTATAATTCATCTCGTGCTCGGCGGTTCAGTATAGAATTTCTGTCACATGTGCATTCCACCAACCCGCATTGGAAGATCGTGACAGAAATGTTCCAAACCCTCTCCTCAAAGGGACCTTAGCCCAGCAATGGGATATTTACAGGCTGTTGATGTTGATGATGTCAATTGATCGGTAGTATTATTAAATATGCATCAGTTGCATGAAATCTTAATTTAAAAAATAGACCTTTCTCGACATAAAGTAATCAAAAAAGGTTTTACAAGTTATTGGCAAACCAGGGTAGCTACCCATATCGAACGGACTATAACACACGACTGGAACACTTCAAACTAGTCACGTTAGAGAAGCGTGGGTCCATTAATGATTTAATGTTTCTGCATAAATTAATCCCCATTTCAGTAGACTTGCAAAACTTGCTCTCTTTTTATGTGAATGACCCAAGAATGCCGTTCATAGATTTCGTACAAAAGGAACTTTTAACATGTGATCTGATATATTAAAAGCTATATTGAGATATATTTTCATGACATTTTAAGTTATAAGAAAATGTTAATCGATTTGCTTTAATACAAGCCCAGTTGAGAAGGTAGGTTGTTATTTGAAAACTGTAATACTTGATTGTGGAAAAAGATTAGTACAACATTTTTATTAATTACCCAAAAATACTATAATGACTTTTGAGAAAGACCATATTGCGCCAATATGTATAGTAATCTATACTTTTATTATGAATGCTAAATTTGGTATACATAAGCTGGAACTTCAAGCAAGAAACCGCGACTACTATATTTAATATATGTATATTTTAACATATGAGATTATGTATCCTTCGTTGAACATTATATTACTAAATTTGAATTTGGAATACAAAGGAGATTTATGAAGTAAATAAATCACACGAAAACGTAAGCTTTTATGTTTTTATCTAACCTCGTGTTAAAAAAAAAACGGTGAAATATATCCTATTATCAGCATCCCCAAGAATAATCCTTTTTCTCAAAGAAACAAAGAAGCTGTTAAACGATACGAACACGCTTGACAGGTGAAACTCGTAATAGGGACGTTCACGATTTTATCGATAAAAAAAATCATTCCATTCATACTTGAACTATGTCCGTATCATATATTTCATCTCGTAATAAAATATTTATTATGAGTGGAAGTATTATTCGATTAAATGTTATCTTTAAATTATTCTGCGTCGAGTTATTTTTAAGGTGAATTTGTTTTTAACGATTATTTTTGAATCATTAATAATATTAATTTCATTATAAATATCACTTTTGACTTCTGAAATGTTTTAAATTGGCATAATAGTTTATTATATACAATTCAAATTGATGATTGAATTAATTAAGATTTATCTCGAAAATCCTTTTTCGTTTGAATGAAACATATACTAATATAAAGTAACTTTCTGCTTCGAAACTCATATAAGTAATATATCTATATGTATATCTCAGGAAGTTGAATGAACAAATTGTCTTTCCATTGCTTGGTAACGACGCTGACACTGTGAAATATAAATCACTTCATACGAAATTAAAGCTACAGGGCTTTAAACCCAAACAGCCTTAATTATGTTATTCTTTGTAATTATTATTAAATAAAATAAATAAATAAATAAATATTGCACAACGTCATATACATTACTCTGATCCCAATGTAAGTAGCTAAAGCACTTGTGTTATGGAAAATCAGAAGTAACGAAGGTACCACAAACACCCAGACCCAAAACGACATAGAAAACTAATAAACCTTCTACACCGACTCGGCCGGGAATCGAACCCGGGACCTCAGAGTGGCGTAGCCATAAAAACCGGTATACACACCACTCCACCACGGAAGTCGTCGTATTATTACTAAGTACTAGGTTTTTTTACCAAGGCAGGACTGCAGAAATCACCAGGCATATATTTTGTGCATAAGTAATTAACTTCTATAAGTATGAATACTTAAACATTTAACGTTGTGTAAATGCAAAAAAAAAATCATTATAATTTCAATTTAAATCATTGGTAAAAATTTTTTGATCGTTACGAATTGGATTATTATCAGAAGAGATACTTAAGATCTTTTAAGGACCCTGGGTAGAAGAGGTGATTAATTCAAGACATTTTGGTTTCAAGAAGTTTTTTAAAAATATAATATTAGGCAATCCGTAAAAGCAACTTATAAAAATTAACGATAAAGGAATTGATCAAGCAACCTATAGAGGGGATTGAGGAGAGCGGGGGCAAGATAAAATAAATGTATTTGAACCCAATATATTTGTCAACGACTATAAAATGTTACTGCAACAGATCGTTAATTATGTAACTGAAAGGTTTAATCAAAATCAAAATATACTTTGTTCAAGTGGGGTTTTACAAGTACTTTTGAATCGTCATTTAACAATTAAGTGAAGATACCACCGGTTCGGAAAGTAGATTCTACCGAGAAGAACCGGCAAGAAACTCAGTAGTTACTCTTTTTCAACATTAAAAAAATACAGTCATATTAGTTAAATACAATTATGTATGTAATGTATCCTGCCTGGAAGTCAACAGGTAATAATTCCAAGCTTTTTTATTATCTATAAAATCTTGTATCGAATAATATGCCTTTTGTACGATTACGTACGTACGATTTGAATTTACGAAATGGCAAAATTAAAAATGTCTAATATTGTCAATCCAATATGCTTAATCTATATTAACGACTAATATAGAAAATTGATAAATGACTTGCATAGGTAGATGATATTTTGTAAGGCGTGTATCTCTTAGCAATGATGCAGGATGGATTGTGGAAGAAAAAATCAAAACTGTTCTTAAAAGGAGAAGAGAATATTGCTCAATTTTGAACATTTAATACGTCCCTTTTTTAACGTAGCTGAAAATTTACTAAACGAAATATAAAATATCCCTCAAGATTACAATACGACTTAAGATGAAAAATATATATAATAAAATGAAAGTCCAAATCTCGCTTCCACTAAAAAGTAAGTAATCAATTATCTCTGTAATAAAAGCGACAAAATCTGATGACAATCTCTTCGAGAACGATAAATTATCCAAAATAAAAGAAAGCATATTCCCCTCGGAAGGCCGCAGAGAATTACCCATGGAAATTTATTCATATTGGAATTATGCCAAAGTGTAACAATTCTACGCTGATACAAGGTTAAGTTCAAATAACAAGTGACGTATCAATATTAAGGGTTATTATATAATCCTTACAATAAACTAAATTAAAATTAATTAATAACAAATATAAATAAAACAACAACAACAACAGCCTGTAAATTTCCCACCGTTAGGCTAAAGAGGAGAGAGGAGGCCCTCTTCCTTCGAGGAAATGGTTTGGAACATATTCCAGCGCACTGTTGCATTGAGGGTTGGTGGAATACACATTTGGCAGAATTTCTCTGAAATTAGACACAAGCAAGTTTCCTCACGATGTTTCCTTCACCGCCAAGCACGAGATGAATTATAAACAGAAATTAAGCACATGAATATTCAGTGGTGCTTTCCTGGGTTTGAACCCGCACTTATCGGTTAAGATGCACGCGTTCTAACCACTGGGCCATCTAGTTTCAAACAAACAAAACGAAACCAAAGATAGGGAAAATTAAATGCAAATCAAAGGAAAGTTAAAGCATACATTAATACTTGAAATAGTTAGATTGACCGGTAAATAAGCTCTGATTGTGAGTGTTGATAAAGAAATTATTAAAAAGTAACAAATATATTCATAATAATATAGTTGTTAATGACAATATTACATTGTATATTTATATAACAGCGTTCCGTAACTTACAACTCTGTCACAACTTACAACTCTGTCACAATAATTGTATCCGACGTCGATGATGTCATATCGACTGGTTCTGCGTGAAAAATAAACACAATTTTTTTTTGTAAAATGACGGATTTTCATATAATTAGTGATGGAACACAGGCGGTGAATGTAGAAGCAAGTGGCACAGATATGGTGATCTTGACGACACATATATCTGATAAGTAAAGGTCTACTTTATTCACTTCTCGATTGCAATAAATTTTATTATTTAATATAATAAGTAGCAATATATATCGATACATGTAAATAAGCATCACTAAAAAGTTCAAGCGTGAGCAACGGGCTCATTTGTTAGCTGGGCACGATAATATTTATTTTCTAAACATTGTCGATACTACGTACAAATACTCGTAGTATCATTGCGATATTTGACATTTTCGTTATGTTCTCTTTTTAAAATAGTCAGCCCATCGTCAACCATTACTGTATAACCAACCTCACAAGAATTGAGCCAAAGTCAATACCATCTTCTTCTCGTGGGTTCACCTTGTGTCGCCTACCTTACGCCACGTTTGTTGAACCGTGGTTTCCACTTTAGGATTCATCTACTTCATAACGTAGGAAGGATTTTGTGAGAAACCAATTTAACACTTAAGATTCGACTAGATTGAAATGAAGGCTACCTTAAACATAGTTCTACGTTCCACGTATTCATAAGAATCTTGTAAACTTTTTCAAGTCAATGCATCGGAATAGAGGATGTTCTTTGCTTCATTTGCCGAGCTGTGATCTCTAGTACTTGTCTAACGACCAACGGTTCTTTTGTTTTACGTATATTTTGAAGGTTTCATTTCTAATTAAAAAAGTAAATTAAAGAAAGTCTTATTTTTAATTCCTTGTTTATAGGACTTTGGGCAAGCCCATCTGGGCTTGATCTTTCGAGACATATATTCAGATATTCTACCACCAAACAGAAGTACTTACTTAGTATTATAATGTTGTTTACACCTATAAAGATGTATCAACTCAAATGTAACCCATATTAAAAAAAAAATTAAGTGTTTAGTGAGAAGTCGATGGTGTAACTTTTTACAATAAATAGATAAATAATGTACAAAATATTTTAGGTCCCAAGGTTGGGGGCACATAAGCGATATAAAAATTTTTAAACTTTTGACAACGATTGTCTTGTCTCCGCTAACTTTGTCTTTGGGTACAAGTGACCACTTACCATCAAGTGGCCCTTGTGCTCATCCGATTTAATTATATACAAAATCCGAGCATAAATTGATTCATAGAAGGAACTAGTTCACGGTCCATCCAACAAAATTTTATAAATTGATTTAAAATTAAAATAAATACTCGTAAGTGCTTACCATAATAGATAAAAATTTTGATTTTAGTTTATCGTTTTACAGCCTCATTCTCTTAGCAAATGAATGATTACTGATTAAAAGGTGAACGCAATTAAAGGAATATTCCATACAGCTCTCGAAGCAGATTCATTTTGAAATTTCTATTCCGCAATAGCGTTTTCAGACTAAACAATGGAAAATGCTGATCATTTACAATTTTTCAACTTTAATAAAAGTGGGTTAGACTCCCTGGAGCAATTAAGACGGTCGCGAAATAAATCTGTCATTTATGACACTTCATGAATAAAATTTCCAATGACAGTATACCGTCTATTAAGATGACTAAGGACGATGATATTTTAAATAACGCTTTAAAATTATGTTTTTTATAATCACTATCAACGAATTCACAATTAATATTTTGGGCGCGACATAACTTTTTAGTTTTTCCATTCCTGACACGGGGCGTTTAAGACCTCGTATAAAACCCATCATAATATCGGTACGGGGCTCATTAAGCCCTATAACGTTTAAGAAACTTAAACTCGATGAGATGTGATCGAATTTTACTTTTTCTGTTTTTTTACATTCCTGCGGTATGGGGCGTTTAAAACTTCGAGGAAAAACCATCATAATACCGATACGAAGCATATTAGACCCCGTAATGCTTGAGCAACTAAAACTCGATATGATGTAATAATGTGATACGATCGAAATTTATAACTTCAGTGCGGTACGTTGTCAAAATACTTTTCAATAATGATAAAGCTTTCCCATAATATATGAAACAGACGTTATGGCCTCCAAAAGATAGATAAATCTATGTTTTTCTTAGCCGTACTACAAGAGAGGCTACATACGAGGCGTATTAGATCTCGATCTGAATCGAACTTGTTAAAATATTGTTCGAAATTTAAACTTTAAACAGGGAAATTTCTTTGTAGTGAAAAGCACAAAAATCTATCCTGAAAACAATTTAATGTTCAACCGTTATAATTTTACAATGTTCGATTTTACCAACATTTATTGTTCAACAACAAATTTGGAATTAACAAAAACTTTAATTTGAAATGGTTTCAAGTCACAAGGTAAGATCTCATTGAATACATCGTTGTATTATTCAATTTGATTACGAGTCTTTTAGATGGTTTATATTGTTTTCTTTCGTTTTGTTATTCACTTTTACGGCCAAGATAAAATAGACAAAGAACTGTTTCTTGCCAAAAGAATGATGCTATTTGTCGTCAGCTTTCTTTGTTTTATTTAAACGCTACGCTTTAATCAATATAGAGTATCTTATCTAAAAGTAAAGTAAAGTAAAGTAACAGCCTGGACATTTCCCACTGCTGAGATAAGGCCTCCTCTTCCATTAAGGAGAGGGTTTGGAACATATTTCACCACGCTGTTCCAATGCGGGTTGGTGGAATGCACATGTCGCAGAATTTAGATGAAATTCGACACATGCAGATTTCCTCACGATGTTTTCCTCCACCGCTGTGCTCGAAATGAATTATAAACACAAATAAAGCACATATATATAGTGGTGCTTACCTGGGATTGAAACCGCAATCTTCGGTTAAGATGCACGCGTTCTAACCACTGGGCCATCTCAGCTCTATATGATATCGCTCGTATCTTATCTACATGTTATTTTTCAAGAGTTTATAGCTTATACGAGCACGTCTTGGTACACCACCCTCTTATCATTTACTTGCATCAAATTTTAAAACATTTGTGTTCTGGTTTAAAGAATAAGTGAAGTAATATAACCACTGGATCTGGGACCTAGCATACTTATTTTTGAGGGTGGTGAATGATTAAGGATGAAAAATAAGTATACTATAATTATAGGATACTATCTCTTTATGTAAGAGGGGGTAGATTATTCCACTTAAATTTAAAGTTCCTTAAAATTCTTTAATAGCGGATGCTTACCATATAAATTAAAATCAAAATATGCTTTATTTAAATAGGCTTTTAGAAGCACTTTTGAATCGTCACTTTACATATATATATTAAACGTTACCATTTCGGAATATATCTTCCATCGAAAATAACAGGCAAGAAAGTACTCTTTTCCAACATTTGAAATACGAAGTTATTTTAGTGAAAAACTATCATATTATATAACATCCGGAATGTAGCTTTACATTTATTTTATTTTCTTTTTTTACTTTTTAATTTATGTTTTCAACAAACGATTTGAATTTACGGATATTTAAAAATGTTCATGTTCGAAGTTTCAACTTTTTAGACTGAATAAATAACTGCTCCTCAATAGTCAGACAGAAGCAATATTATAGATAAAATAAAATTTTCAATTTTTCAAATTAATTTCCGTCAATCATTATTTATCACGAATGACAATAGCATACGTT
This sequence comes from Vanessa cardui, assembly GCF_905220365.1. Classification (NCBI taxonomy): domain Eukaryota; kingdom Metazoa; phylum Arthropoda; class Insecta; order Lepidoptera; family Nymphalidae; genus Vanessa; species Vanessa cardui. The sequence goes on along the minus strand of NC_061144.1, from coordinate 1,705,689 downwards.
AAATTTATTGTCAGATGGAGAGATTGGTTGGTGGAGTTGGAACTTTACTGATTGATATTTCAAATCTCAACTACGGATTGCGATTCCCTGGGGGTGAAAACGGCAAACACGATCCTGACTCTTTAAGCGACTATTGTGTTCACTCTTAACTTTACATTGGGAAAGCACCATCCTCATACTGTATTCTATAGCCAAACAACAATACTAAATATTGTTGTGTTCTATTTGAAGGGTGAGCCAGTGTAACTGCAGGCATAATTTACTTAACATCTCAGTATCAAAAGTTGATGGTGCATTGCTTTTGTAAGAAATGGTCAAAATCTATGGTCAATGGTGACAACATACGATGGTATGATAATGTGGTCCATTTGCCAATCTGTCTACCAATACCACAACACTTGTACACTTTGCACAGAATAATTGGATTATTAAATAAATAAATAATAGATAAATATGAGACAACATCACATACATTACTCTGATCCCAATGTAAGCAGCTAAAGCACTTGTGTTATGGAAAATCAGAAGTAACGACGGTACCACAAATACCCAGACCCAAGGCAACATAGAAAACTAATGATAATCTACATCGACTCAGCCGGGAATCGAACCCAGGACCTCGGAGTGGCGTACCCATGAACCCGGTGTACAAACCACTCGACCACGGAGGTCGTTATTATTATTAGTCCTACTATATAAAATGTAAGCTTTTTGATACTTAGACTGTTCAATTTTCACCAAAAATCTAGTACATCAAGGAGCTAGTATGAGTCCTTGACGCCTTGCCATCACTATTCCTTACTATGTGCGGTTCGTACCAAATTAAACATTAATAGTATAATTGTAATATCAGGGTTATAATCTAGTTAAGCAAATACATACCCCTCAAACCGCAATTGGATTTAAACAGCGAAATTAGTGATTCGAATATTCATATTCGGATCATCTATAGAATAATGAGCCTCTTAGAGAAGCTCTCTTATTAGATGAAATCAATAAAGACAAGATATAATTCTGGCTATTCGAGTTCTGTACGTCTCTTGGAAAAAGGACACCGAGATTCTCATGTTCCCTTTTTAAAATCAAACATCTAAGTTTAAGCAATTAGAAGATATAGGCCACTTTCCTTTGAACCTAAATCATGAAACTTGCCAAGTAGCAATTGTAGCCCAATTATAGAAAATAATCCAAAACCCGTTAATTTGTTGTCACATCAGTGTTAGTTTATCTGTCTGGTAGTACAGATTCCTCAGTGCCGAGTCCGAATCATAATTGCTCAGTTTTTTTTATTTTTTATGAATGATATACATATATGGAGTCGAGATGGTCTAGTGGTTAGAACGCGTGCATCTTAACCGATGATTACGGGTTCAAACCCAGGCGAGCACCGCTGATTCATGTGCTTAATTTGTCTTTATAATTCATCTCGTGCTCAGCGGTGAAGGAAAACATCGTGAGGAAACCTGTATGTGACAAATTTCATAGAAATTCTGCCACGTGTGTATTCCACCAACCCGCATTGGAACAGAGTGGTGGAATATGTTCCAAACCTTCTCCTCAAAAGGGAGAGGAGGCCTTTAGCCCGGCAGTGGAAATTTACAGGCTGTTGTTGTTGTTGTCGTATACATATATCAGTAAAAGTGCAATATCGTCAAAATCTAGAAAGTGGCAACAAAAATATTCCTAAAAAAATACATCACGAAGAACAAATTCTGCAAGAATTTTGTCTTCATGGTCCTTAATAGTGATAAGTTAAACGGGTTTGAAATCTATTATTATAAAAAATATATTTCATTTTCAAATTACATTTTACATGTCATCGTAAAATTTTTAATTAAATTATAAAAACTCCAACCTTACCGAAATTTTATGAAATATTCATAATTATAGCGTAAGCTGATTTTTCAGAGTATAGACAGGATATGTTCTCATCCTGACCAATTTTGACGGCGTCCAATCTCAAAGAAGACCAGCCAACTGCACACTCAAGTCACATACTACTCAAGTGGATACGTACACATAGATGCACTCTTATAGTTCGATGGAAATAGGTCACGAGCAGAACCAAAGGCTTTTCGTACTTTCCAAGAATAAGGACACAACCAGATAACATTTTAGCAACCTTTATTGCAATTCGAACCTCGATCTTGTGATCAGTAGCCATATAACTGGTTACTAGACTAGCGATAGAGATGTGTGATGTTTTGGCTTAATTTGAAATTAAGTTCAGGAGTACTATTCAAGGGGAAGAGAGGTAAAGGAAAAGCGTTGTCCCGGTGCATAGACACGGTAAAGACAGCCACAGGATCTTGTGCCCAGGCTTGCCTACGAATGGCAAAGAATAGGTATGGCTGGAGGAAGGTTATACGAAGTGTTCAGAGCCACACGCATGTTGGCCACGACCCTCAGTAATGAAGAAACGACTAGGGAGAAGAAGTACTATCCTATAAAAAAACACTTCTATTTCACTCATGAAATCTTTTACACTATCTATCTATTATGACATGCTATTATAACACGTATTTCTAATAAATTTTATAATTATTGCAGTGAAGGTCGCATATTAGATCCTGACATTTCACGCTCATGTTCTGCGATGAGTACTTTATTTTATATATTTCTAAGAACTGTAACTTTATGTCAGTCATATTTATGAGACTATATATGTGTCGATTCTCAATATTTTGTGCGAAAAATTTCTTTTATTAACCACTTTGATTTCCGGTTGAATCAATAATTCTATACGCAATATATATCCGTGATTTGTCCGAAATGTGTTTGATATTTGATTTCCAGAATTTTCTACAGATACGTTGAAATTTTCATCGGAATTCTTACTTTCTAGACAGAACCAATTAAGGCAGTAACTGGTAAAATCTGAACCATTCAGCGCGGCGACACTTCGATGAATAAAATTTCTGGTGACACTTCAGTTAGCCATCCATATAGATGAAATTGTGTGAGCTGAGTTTTGATCACTTTAAAGTACATTTTCGTAAACTTGTATTCGACTTACTTTGAAGAAAATTTAAATTTAACCTTTAAAGAATTAATGAATTTAATTTAAAAATACGAGCAGTTCCAAAAGAAGATTACAATACCACAGATTCTGTCAATGCGTTTAGTTTGTTAAAGGTTTTAATTAACATGCAAAGAGTGTCAGATTATTGTCTTTTTTAAAGGGTTTGATTATGAAAATCTTATAAACAGAAAATAATTCATCTTCTTAGTAATAAAGTTGATTATAATACTAATTTTATAAAACACCTTGGCTTCTCTTGATCAGAAGAAAGCCAGTATGCTATTACCAAAACCTACGTGGGTTTTTCAGGAAATCTCTCGCAAAAGCCCGTCTTTTATGAAGGCTTTAGCTCTGGGCTTTAGATCCAAAAGAGATCCTTTAAATCTGTTCTATTCACTGTTTGGATTATCAAAAACATCAATATTTTTTTATAAACAAATGTGAAGCAGTTGCAATAAGTTACTCTCGATTGAGCCTAAAATATACATTTAGCACAATATTCAGGGTATAAATAATATTAGTTAAGTGTACGTGATAGTGGAATAGTAGGAACATTATGTTGGTGGTGGTGGTGGTGGAAAATTATTTAGTCTTCGTAATTCTACCAATAGGAGAACCCAGTGGGTATTTGTGGAAAGCCCCAAATCTTGCAAGAATTGACGAGGTCTTTTTGTGTATTGAAACTTATCCCTTAATATTATAACTAACCAATAGACATAATTTGTCCTTTGCCGCCTCTGAAAATTAGTATTAAGTGACCCTAGGTGGGTGACCAAAATTTAGTGTAACTATAGACACGAGGGGTTGGAACAGCTACCAAGGTTAGTTGCGCAATATCTACGTAAGAAATGGTCACTGTTTCACATGCCAATGTCAATGAGTGATGGTGACCACTTACCACTATGTGCCCTATTTTGCCATCAACATAACTGTATCATATAAAACTTGTTTACCAACGATCTCTATTTTCATTACAAATGAGAAAATAACCTCGATTATTTGCCTGACTAGTAGTAACAGCCAAATCTCTGAATCGAATTTGAAAAATATAGTATGAAGCAAATTTGAACCCCGAGGAAGGACATAGAGTTCCCTAGATGGCAACAGATAGGGGTTGGCCCTATAACGCGAGCGAAGTCACTTGCGACATCTAGTAATCTATATGAAATTGCAAAGGAAATTATGTAAACACAGTGCCGCGGTTAGGATGGTTTAACTTTGCGAAGAGGGAACTTATTAAGACGGGAGTCTATTTAGTTCATATTTTATTCTCGTGTTTAAGCAATTAGTTGATATTGTTTAATACGTATTTTAATGTTTTACGTTAACTGTTTATTGGTAATATTAATATAATGGTGAATGGACAGATACCTAATTTTAAGTATATTCACTTCACCATGTTACATAGAAATTGATGATGTAAGCAATGCGCCAATAATTTTGGAAATGAGGTGTGATATTGTGCCTATAGCAACACCAGCTCACTCAACCTTCAAAACGAAACACGACAATACCAAGTATTGCTGTTTGACGCTAGAATATCTGATGAAGGGGTACACCTAATCGAGCACGGTTTTATTGTAATCATTATCCATTAAAATTGGACAAATATATTTAAGGTAATTAAACTAGGCCCAGTGACAAGCAGGAATCTTAGCAGATAATCGTAGGTTTAACCCGACACAAGTACTACTAGAATTTCATGTATACGATTTGTGTTTATAATTCGTCTTGAGCTCGATGGTGAAGGAAAAAATCCTTCCTATTTTCAAGGAAATTCCACATCTTTGTCCGCATTGGATCGTTAAGGAGGATTAAAAGTCCAAAACTTTTCCTCAAATGGAGAGTATCTAAGCATAGCTGTGGAAAATTAAGAGTCTGTTAGTTATTGAGTAGATTTCTTACTTTATTTCTATCTGATAGGTAAGAACATTGTAATTCGCCTTTACCTTACTTTGCCAAAGATTCCTTGCAGCATATTACAATCATACTCTAACACATTTAATGCCGTTTCTTTTTTCAATCAAGGCTTTGTAAATAGTTAAGTTTAACATCTTAAGACATATTACCGGAACAAAATACTTAAGTATTGAGCAAACCCTTAATAATACTCAAAGGGATCCTCTCGCTAGACAAACATCCAAAATGGTATCATTTTTCAGAAAATAGATTTGTATAACAAAAAATTCAGTAAAGTAAAGTAACAGCCCGTAAATTTCTACTGCTGGGGCTAAGGCCTCCTCTCCCATTAAGGAGAGGGTTTGGAACATATTCCACCACGCTGTTCCAATGCGGGTTGGTGGAATGCACATGTGGCAGAATTTCAATGAAATTAGACACATGCAGGTCTCCTCACGATGTTTTTCGTCACCGCCGAGCACGAGATGAATTATAAAAACAAATAAGCACATATATTTAGTGGTGCTTGCCTGGGCTTGAACACGAAATCATCGGTTAAGATGTACGCGTTCTAACCAATGGGTCATCTCAGCTCTAACAAAAAAATAAATTAATAAACAAATACCTTGGAACGTTTGTGAGTAGTGAGTATTATAGAACCAGTGACATTAGCATGACCTTGGAATAACATTCCACCTCGCGTTATTTCAAGGTCAAACATGAACGAATTGTTAGCCAAATTATGTATAAGAGGAAGAATATGGTACAACCGCTGAGTTTATAGAGGTCTCAGTTGAGTATTTCTTTCCAATATGGTGGTCCAATTCTTGGCACTAAGCAATGTGTAACGCAATAAATTATCTCCAAACTAAACAATGTCTTTATTGCTTACATATACATATGTGTGCGCGTTTTTGTATAAAATGTTACCGTGTATTTAAATGATACTACATAAGTAATACATTCAAATAAAATAAATTACGATAAAGCAGCGAAAATAAGTCAAGACTTTTAAAATCAAATCAATTTGAAAGAAATCAAAATAAAATTGGACCGCGTGGAGTAAATCTAGGTTAATAATAACTTGGTATTTCGCTGGGTCACTCAAACTGGATTTAAAATAAGTTTTTCGTGTCTGCATAACAATTTGCCCGGACTTTTTATTTACTTGACGATATGTACGTGAAACTTGTACATGCATGGGGATATATTTTTGAATATTCGTAAACATTTCTGTTTTAATTATCATACGATCTTGTGTTACTTGAGCATTACTTCTATTTTATAATTTTTATCTGTAAGTTTTAAGTGGCCCAGTGGTTAGAACGCGTGTATCTTAACCGATGATTTCGGGTTCATACCCAGGCAATCACCAATATGTATATGTACTTAATTTGTGTTTATAATTCATCTCGTGCTCGGCGGTGAAGGAAAACATCGTGAGGAAACCTGCATGTATCTAATTTCATCGAAATTCTGTCACATATGCATTCCACCAAACGCTCTCCTTAATGGGGGAGGAGGCCTTTGCCCAGGAGTGGGAAATTTACGGGCTGTTACTTTACTTTAATTTACTTTATTTGTAAGTTGATCGAAAAATATTTTACTTCCTATTTGTTCTTGTGTGTTGTCTATAAAATTATTTACTGATATATTATCATTAACAGATCCAGAATTATATCATTTTTATTCATCTATCACTTATAATATTAATAAAGATCAGCTAGGTATTTTATTTATAATACTAGTACAGATTACAGCATTTAAATATTAACAATAACTTCAAACTTTAGTTGCTACAATAGACAATTTATTTAAAGAAAATGTAAAATTTTACATCGTCACTGTTTCACCCCATACACCGTACTATGGGTACGGCGTTCTTATATTTATTTATTTAATTATAACAGGATAGCGGACTGAGAAATAGTACGACTGGTCATTGGTCACCAACGCTCATATATAATGGGCATAAAATACGGGGGATATTGACAATTTAAGGGATGCAATTTGATGAAACCGTGGTCAAGTGGTGTGTACAGCGGGTTTCAGGTACCTCACACCGAGGTCCCGCGATCGATGGCCGGGTCGATGTAGAAAAGTTCTTTAATTTCTATGTTGTCTTGGGTATGTGTGTTTGTGGTACCGTCGTTACTTCCGATTTTCCATAACACAAGTGCTTCAGCTACTTACATTGGTATCAGAGTAACGTATGTGATGTTGTCTCGTATTTACTTATTTTATTAATTTAAAAGAACAATAAAAGCCGCGACATAATATAATTAAATATGTCAATACAAAATTGGATAACAATATCAGAACGTAAACATTTTAGAGTAACGAATGAAAGGACGGAACCTTTTATCGAGTTATTGAATGTATTGACGAAATTTAAATAAAGGGACAAAACAATTCCACGAATAATATTTTATTATTTTATTTTTTTTTGTTAAAAATATTCCGATCGTGGTATATTATAATAGAAGAATAATTGAATTTATTTCTGGAACAACGCTTTTTTTCTTGCATTTACTTCTTTATTTTTTCAATAGAAATTGTATTTTTAATACTTGTTTTACTTTCTGGGGTTAGGGTTTTGTACGAGCACGTCTGCTTAGATGCCACTCAATCACTTACACAGCAATTGTGTTCCAGTTCGAATGGTAAGCGAATTAGTGTAAACAGGTACAACGAATCGGTAATGATTTATATTGTAATAGTCTTACAGTATCAATGGATATGAACAGCACAGACCACACACTTGAGATGACTTCTATCTAACTATCGCCAATAACATATCAAATCTCGATGGAGATAACGTATTCATTCATTCATTCATGATCTTCCTTGTATTTTATGCATATAAATGAGCGTATGTCACTATTTCTCAGTCTGACAACCAGTGGTCAGTAATTAAAATAAAATATAAGTACAATAACGAAGTAATATTAAAAGCTATAACTGTTTTTGAAGCCATTTATTTCAATAACCGAGCATGAAAAATTGTCAAAGAAAAAATCAATACGAGCAAATTGAAAAAATCAATTTGACAATATAGCAATAGATAATACTAAAATCATTTAAATATTGTGTACAATAACACTTGAATAAATCTATAAAAACGCTAGGTTTTAAATATAAGTAAACATAATATCGTCCTGACCCATTTCGGGTACGACGGATAACTCAAGGGAATCAAGCCTGCACAGGACATTATTGTGTACAAGTCTATTCTCAAGCTCACCTGAGCTTAGAGAGTACACCTGTACTCTCTATTCTCTCTCTCGTACTGGACGGCAAATCCGACTTGATCGGAAAGAGAGCTTTTCGAAAAGAAATGATCACAGTTCTAACCTCCAGAATCCGGGCTGCTACTGACAATTTTTCGCCAAATCACTCAATACTTCTATATGAACCCGTCCTGCGGTTTGAACCTAGGAGTCTGCCTTAAAATCTAGTCACTCCTTAGCCAGTCACAAATATGATGTAACATCGGTGCGGACAAAATATCTGAAGAGAAATTATATCATATGTATCTTATTTGAAATGGAAATTTTTATTACATACTGTTCACCTCAAGTTCAAAAGGATACAATTTTTTAAATTAAATTGCGCTTATTATTTAAAATTCGAATTAGATTTTTTTCAATAATAAAACTAAAGCTATCAAATAAAAACAAATACGCGTGAGTCTCTAACTCTATTCCATTATTTTTATCCACAGATATATTATAAATAAACATAAAGTAAACATTTAGTTACATTTGGTAAATATTCACTGAAGTCGTTTATCATTTTCAAATATATTATTTTATGAATCAATATTTTATAATTCAAAAATATTCCAGTCGACATTTTAAAAGGAAGCGAGCTGATTACGTTATTTATGGGTGTGTAACTGCAAACGACAGGAATTGATTCATAAGCATGGATAAGGTAGACTTGGATGTCACTGAAATATCTCACACTGGTCGAACAAAAGAATAACTGCATTCTATTTAACATATTTAGAAAATACTAAAGCAAAATTTTCTTAAAATAATTCGGACATAAAAGACCATGGAAATGGCAGCAGACTTATAAGTACTTATAGCACGACAACTAAGATGTAGCATCGGCAAAATTCGTAAAACCGATCACATCCGAATTAAGTAAGCTATCCCAAATTATCAATATTGAATTCTTATGTGAATATTATCTTTACACGAACGTAATAATATCATATGACCTTATATATTCGTCAACTTGACACGTCGATTTACACGCGCTTTCTAGGGTTGAACTGGCGAGAGAATGTATAGCGACGAATAGCGTCGAATGCCGTGATAGGCTATTTTTATGTTTGTATAAATTGCCAGTAATCGGTTTTATTGAATTTGCCGATGCTACATCTAAGTTGTCGTGCTATAAGTACTTATAAGTCTGCTGCTATTTCCGTGGTCTTTTACGTTTGATCTAAGATGTGTCGTACTAATTATATCTACTAATTCGGTAGCGTTTGCAATGCGTGGTGGAATAAGATCAAAATTTTCTCCTCAAAGGTAGGCTAGCCCAGCATTGGGACATTTACAGATTACTGTACTTTTACTTTACTTACAAATATTCGTGTTTTCATATTACGACAACCTCCGAAGTCAATTAGTGTGTACACCGGTTTTCATCGATACGCCGCTCCGAGGTCGATTCTCAGCCAAGTCGATGTAGAAAAAGTTCATTAGTTTTCTATGTTGTTTTGGGTCTGGGTGTTTGTGGTACCGTCGTTACTTCTCATTTTCCATAACACAAGTACATTAGCTACTTACATTGGGATCAGAGTAATGTATGTGATGTTGACCAATATTTATTTAAAATATATATATATTGCATAATATTGTTAATATTTACTTCGCCAAAGGACGAGCAAGAGTGCTAGCTCTTCATAAGAAAATTTGTCGATTGGGAAATTTTTCCTTTGGGCACGCCGCGACGATTGGTTTATAGAAGTTTTTCTGTATTTGTGTTCAATTATTGAGTTAAGTTAATATGAATAAGAATTGTTACTTTATGTTATCAAATATTTTTTTGAAAGCCTATTTATTAAAAAATATTATAAAGTATATAACACCCACGAAGACAGAACAGTAACTTTAAACGGTCACAGTGAAAGCATGAAACAAAAACTGTGATATAAATAGAAAATTTATTGTATTGAAATAGTTTAAAACGTAGAATTGTTCAAGAGTTTTCTCATTTGAGTTTCTTGTTTAAATGAAATTCTCTTATTGTTCGGAAATAATTTAAGCTATCGTTAAAAGATACTAAATTAAGTAGCATTGAGAATAGTTGAAGCTTAAATAAAAAAAGTAATGTAAAGTAATATCCTATATTGTTAGGATAGTGATCCTAAAACCTCCTTTCTATTATGAGGGGGTGAGGATACTCATGGGTAAGGCAGATCATGGCAGATATTTTTTTCATAGGCGAGCAATAGCTATAAATGTGAAAGTAACTCTGTCTCTTTGTCTGTATGATCTGAATGATGTATAAGTTCAATGAACCTAATTTCATGAAATTCGGTATGAAGCAAACTTAAACTCCAAGGAAGGACATAGGGTACTTACTTACATATAGGCTACTTACTTATATACATATACTTGGTGGTAGGGCTTTGTGCAAGCCCGTCTGGGTAGGTACCACCCACTCATCAGTTATTCTACCGACAAACAACAGTCCTCAGTATTGTTGTGTTCCGGTTTGAAGGGCGAGTGAGCCAGTGTATCTACAGGCACAAGGAACGTAACATCTTAGTTCCAAAGGTAGGTGGCATGTTGACGATGTAAGGAATAGTTAATATTTCTTACAGCATCTATGGGTAATGGTGACCACCTAATATCAGGTGGCCCATATGCTCGTCCGCCAACCTATACCATAAAATAAAAATAAGTAAATGAGAACGAAGCCGTGAGCGACAACTAGTACAAATTGAATATATGAATTCAGTGATTGCTTTCCCAGGGTTTGAACTTAGTATCACCAGTTAAATTCACTTGTAACAACTAGGCAATTACGCCTCTTAAAATTAGTGAATTTATCTTAATTTGTTTTTTGCTGCTAAGTAGAATCGTAAAAAGGAATTAAGTATTTACAATTAGTATCCACTTGGGAATTTGTATAGACATAAAGGTAGAGCCATAAAAACTATTTACTGTGAACCTGAACACTGATCGTGTGAATAGAGTTGATTTTTGTTTAAAGGTATTTTCTGTCAGAAATTTCGAAAATTTGGACCTTTGGAGACCTTTGTATATGTAAAGTAAAGTAAACCGCCTGTAAATTTCCCACTGCTGAGATAAGGCCTCCTCTTCCATTAAGGAGAGGGTTTGGAACATATTCCAATATATTTGTATATGTAGTTACTATTAATTATTATTCAAGAAAATAAGGAGTGCTTCACACGCTTACTCATATTGAGTTCCTGAGATGAGATAAATATATTTTTTTTCAATGAACTCTCAGTGCCTGAATGTAAAAGTTGAAGGTGGTCCTCTCCTATGGTAAAGAAAGTACATTCCATCGGAGTATCAGATGGATTTTATCTGTATTTGTATCCACATTTATATATCCTACGTAGATAGCGGTCATTTTGATTGTAAAGTTAGATTCACATCTCCTTCATTCATTTGAAGTAAAAATCTTCTAAGTATCGTCGTCGAAAAAAAAAAAACTTTGCAAGATTTCAAAGTAATTAGTATTAACAGTACACTTATGAGGTCGACTCTAAAAAGGCTACACTTAACATATGACGTAACTATTAAAAAAATATTTTCTAATATATCATTTCTAACGCTCAGAACTAGCGCGCACTGGTAACTTTTGTCACGGTGACTGTTTCGTCACTCTTGTCAAGTCCGTTAATATATGTACAGATGCAGACACAAATGGCACGTCGTAATTTGCGCGCATCTCCATACATATTAATGGACTCAATAAGAGTGACGAAACAGTCACCGTGACAAAAGTTACCAGTGCGCGCTAGTTCTTACGTTAATGTTTAAGATGTCAAGTAATCACTATTTAGTAAATAATAACGTGTTATGACAGATACACTATTACTCCTTACAAGGTATTGTTTGTTTCGAACGGATAGTTGAGTGAGCCAGTGCTACCACTAATGTGGTGTGATGATCGTTTACCGGCAATTGGCACTATATATCTATCCCCCTCTCTTTTTATAACAACAAGAACAGCCTGTAAATTCCCACTGCTGGGCTAAAGGCCTCCTCTCCCTTTGAGGAGAAGGTTTGGAATATATTCCACCACGCTGTTCCAATACGGGTTGGTGTAATACACATGTGGCAGAATTTCTATGAAATTTGTCACATGCAGGTTTCCTCACGATGTTTCCCTTCACCGCTGAGCACGAGATGAATTATAAAGATAAATTTGAATTTTGAATTCAATTGAATTTGTCTAGGTTTGAACCCGCAATCATCGGTTAAGATGCACGCGTTCTAACCACTGGGCCATCTCGACTCTCTTTTTATAAGAATATATCTTTTTATAAAGAAAATATGTATTAATAATAATTTAACTTAAACAGATCTTTTAAACTTTAAAAATCATATCATTGTATGAACTTGTAATTTTTGGAGTTTCTCAAGTAAGGGATATCGGATCCCTATTTAAAGTTAATAAAACACATTTTTATTTAATATATTACATAAAAATTATTTATCACGAAAGGTAAACAGAATACGCATTGAATGCGAATAAAATTAACCAATAAACGAAAGGAAGTGATTAAGGGTATAAATCAGGGAAAGTGGCACAGGAGAGAATCGCTGGCCATCCATTGATATAATTTACTACCTCCGGTGTGGTTTATAATGAAAAAAATTATGAACAGAATATTTTTGTAGAGGAAATCGTTTTATCGTTCATATCGAAAATAATTTTGTTGTGTTTTGTGCCAATCGTTTCAAAACTATAACGCGAATCGATCTATTTTCTTTTGTGCATAAAAACTACAAATTTAAAACCTATTTGTAGCTTTGTTTCTAAGCAAGTAGGTTTTACTAATGTCAATGTTTGCTGTTTGTTTCTATTTTTAATTAAATTAATAAGTCAAGTACCCAATAAATGTGATCGGGAATGATAGTAAAAGGCCACAGCCAATAACATGTCACGCTGTAAAAAAATAAATTATGCCGTATACCGCCAATGTGTCAAACTTGGGAACTATGATGTTATTTCCCTTTTGCCTATAGTAACACTGGCTTACTGAAGGGTTTTAACTAGAACGCATCACTATTGCTTATCAGCAACAGCTTATACGGAATTGAATAAAATTATTTTACGAAGTGGTTCACCATTTAAAAACTACCATTAAAATATGCCAATGTAATTTGACACAGTCACCAATTCAATGACAATTCGAAGTAACTTAACTATCAAAGTCCATTAAAATTCACCAATTATTATGGGAGGCTGAAAGCAGAGCATATTTTGGTATAAATCACATTCCAAACCGCTGCCAGTTGTTAATCAATGAATGGTGGTGCCGTCGGGTGAAATTAATGAGGCACCATTGTCGTTTAGCATTGAATATAACCACAGATGTGCCACACATTGTCCGAAATAATAATAATTATATATTTTTTAATTAGTTTAAAATCAATTGCCTCGTCTTGGCTTGCCAAGTTCTTGAGCATGGATGTGGATGGATATAAGGGTTGACCAAAGAAACGATGAATGGATTGTGTAAAAGAAGATATGGTTAGAAATAATGTTACGTCTGACAGAGAAGTATGGAAGGAGAAGACATGCTTCGCCGACCTCAAAAAAAATTGGGATAAGGGCAGGAGGATGATGAGTTTAAAATTAATTGCCCCTTTTTATAGACTAATATTTACTTCTACCATCAAGCCCACATCTTTTCTAGAAGTGGGGACGATAATATCCATATGTGGGTGTCAGGATCGAATCAGTGCCTTTTTAAATCGAGTTCCCATAAACTATTAATGGTTCAATGCTCATTAATAATTTTGAATTTCGAAAACTGACAGCATTAATTCCATAAAGTTATGTTTTAAAAAAAAAAACATTATCTAGAAATAATACTTCATAAAAAAAAACCCTACGAAAAAAGCTCGTTAGCGAACCTAAAATAAAACAACAACAATATTGAACGGAAATTTTTAAATATAATATTCGTAATAAAAAACAGATACTGCGGTACTCGAGGAGCTGAGTAAAACCGAAGCTTGATAATTTAATTTACCTCTCAGCGTAAGCATAGTTAGTGTGGTACCACGGCTGTGTTACAAAGACGAAACCATGTATTATTTAGATAATTGATTATACTTCACAGATTACATAGATAGATAGATAACTGCAACAATATGGATATTACCAATGAAGATAAATAATAATATATACATATAAGACAACATCACATACATTACTCTGATCCCAATGTAAAAGTAACTAAAGCACTTAATGGATTAAAAGCAAAGAGATAAAATACAATTAATCTGGCAGCACACGTGATTGTGATATCTCTATTCAATGTTATAAATATGAAAGTAACTTTGTCTGTCTGTTGCTCTTTCACGACCAAACCGCTGAACTGAATTTCAAGAAATTTGGTATGAAGTAAACATGAACTCCAAAAGACATACGCTACTTTTTTGCTTAACACATGATAACTAACATCCCAAAACGCGAGCAAAGCCGCGGGCAACTACTAGTGTACGAATAAAATAAATGTAGGTGTATAGTTGTATTTAATCACTATTTACTTTATATTTACATGAGAACGACACGCCGTTTCCCGTTATGGCATACAAAGACAATCTTGAAGAGCGCCAGTACAATATAAAAGGAGCGTTAAGAGATAACCACCGCCATATACAATTGCGTTATAAGAAATATTAACCATTCTGTAGATGATATAAGAAATTATGACGTCACTGTATCGAGTTGGGACCTACAACAGATTAACAAAGCCCTACAAGCAATTAAAGCACAATAATATTTCCATAATTCAAATAATTGCGTTTGAATTCTGTGTCATGAGTAGGTATTAATCTATCAAAATTCTGGCACATCTGCTATTTGCGTTTGACTGTAACCGCAATCTCTCGGGACGTACTATTAAATGTTTGAAGGGAAACTTTGATTTGCCTGAGTTAATAAAACGGAATTTAGGCGCTTACCGACTTCAATCTTGCTCTAAGGCTTCATTGTTCAGGTTTCAAGATTAATACTTAAAACAACGATTGTTTGATTTGTGTACTGTAAATCCTTTTGTTTTAAAATTAATAGCTCTTTCCAACTAAATTTCAAAATAAATGTATACGTTACTTAATTAGATGATTCTTCAAAAGGGTAACAATTGGCGTCAATCTTAAGAATGAATTACTGTTAATTAGTATAAAGGAAATATTCCTTTAATACGCAAGAGTTCATAGTGCGTGTAGGAAGATGTAGCTGTACTCGGCAGCCGTTCAAACTTTAGACTATTGACGTGATAAGCCTGAATTTAATGTACGTGTATATGTGAGTGAATAATTTAACTTGAAACATAAGACAACTCTTCGTAAGATGATCGTGAAATATCAGAAGATGCAGTACATTCACTATTGTCTGAAGTTTATGAAGAAGTGACCAATAGTAGTAGTAGTAAGATTATAAAAGATAAATTAAAAAGGACAATTTTTGGACCTTATGTTTGTGTAAATTTTCCTATTTATGGTAAATTGATTGAATTTAGTTTAGGTATATTTATGATGGGAACAAATGATGAATGGAACTATGGAAATACTTACACTGTTCACAAATATAATCTTATATGATCGCATTTTTTTCTTTCGATCTAAGTATGATGTTAACTTTAATGGATTTTAGAGCGTACCGAAATTATCGTTGTTATATTTAGTTATTCCACTATATATACCTCGTATCAAATATATAGATAGCGCGATTCAGGAGAGTGACATTCACAATAAGCGCCATCTATCGTTAGAGCGTCGTAACACATGCAATACAAGTAATAATATGTTTTAGTGTTATTTTTTTTGTAATTAATATTTACTTCGTACACGAATTATAATATTGAGGTACGAAGTAAGAACAAAAATAAGGATGGTGCACAAAAAAGTATGAGTTCAAAAAATTCTAAATATCATAGAATAATTTCATGCAACAAACGTACGTAACAGAATTCAATTACGCGTAAGATTTGTGTATGCGACATAGTCTATGTTAGAGATATCATCAGCATTCTAAACATTCAACTTGTGTCTGGTTTGCATATTAAGGTTCTGTCATAATGACTCTTATGTAATAAACGTTAACCCTTGCCTAGATAGATAACTTGACAAACCTTAGTTATTTCGCCTAATGTGTCTTTCATGAGACATCATTTGAATCTGCTCTGCTCTGCTCATAGTATCCCAGAGCTATGATTATGGCTACCTAGTTTTATCTTTTGGGTAAATCTATTTACAGTGTAGTCTATTCACATAGCACAAAATATGCGTCCAATAAGTTGAATTAAAAACATATTTCCAATTTTAAAAAGTTATTATCCATTAAAAATATCGATCTTATGAAATATCAAATAAGCGTGGAATTAATACATGTTGATATTAAACTAACCGAACTGAAGAATAACCGGTTCTTTTCAGTATAATCTATATTCCGAACTTTTGGTACAAATATTTACAATATAGTTCTTAAAAATATCGATTCAAAAGTACTCCCAAAAATTTGACTAAAGTATATTTTGATTTTGAATTATATCATTGAGAGCAAGAGGATAGTTACACTTAGTGGTTGTCTCATAAAACTGCACATTACAAAGTTTTGGGTTCAAACCGGAGTCGGTTCAGTAGTCTCCCTGAGACACGACATTGTACCATTGTTATCGATCTATCCCTAAGCTCCTACTGTAAATTCCTTAAATGTAAAAACCATTATCGTTAAGGACCTGATTCTGGGACCTCAAGACCTAATAACAAAGAAGGAATGTATACTAATGATGAATTAAAACACAAACGTATCAAACGGTTGAAAAAAAAAATATACATCGAAAAAAAATGACCAATCTGAAAGATTATTTACGAAAATAAATAAATATGAGACAACATCACATACATTGATTCCAAAAGCACTTGTATTATGGGAAATCAGAAGTTACAACGGTACCACAAAAACCTCAAACCCAAGGCAACATATATACAAATATAACACCTCGCCTCATTGCCTCCACTGGTGACAGGAGGGCTGGTTCGTTTTTTACCCAGTGGATCGGAATTGCGATTCAACGGGGAAATGCTGCTAGCATTTTTGCCACCATTCCACGCGGTCAAGATTTATACAGTAACTAGTTTTAGTTCATATTTGTATATATTTAAGCATTTAATGTTATTCATTCTTATGTTAATAAAAGTTTTATATAAGACAACATAGAAAACTAATGATTATCTACATCGACTTGGCCATGAATCGAACCCGAAACCTGAGTGGCGTACCCATGAAAACCGGTGTACACAGCACTCGACCACGGAGTTCGTGAAATCATGGTAGATATATTTTAATTATATTTATCATAGCAAAACAATTAGTGATGATCTAGCGTATATATATTCATTTGAACAAAAAGCTAAGAAATCAGATCCAGATGGTTAAGATGAATTGTATTTCGGCAATAAATTATGCGAAAGTGCTCTAAAGCAAAGTTATGAACTAGACTTACAATAAATCACCTCTTTGAACTGAGTACCTACTGATTATTCCTAACCGACTTCGAAAAGTGGAGGTCAATCAATGTAGTATTTCATTTAAATGATTTTTTATGTCATGTATGAAAGAATTTGGAAAATTATTTTTATTTTAGTAGGATTACCTTTCGTTTGATCCGATTAAAATTTTATTTTGATAACTTTTTTGCTAAAATTATGACTGACTGACAAACTGATTTGGTACAATAAAAGGTAGAATAATAACTACCACAGCCCATGTTCGTCCACTGTTGGACATAGGCCTTTCCAATTGCTCTCCACTATGATCGTTCTTCGGTATTAGGTCAAAAATTTCAATGAAGGTCCTCATATTATACTAATCAACCCAAAATTGACGATCTTCTAGTAGAGTAGTAACAGCCTGTAAATTACCCACTGCTGGGCTAACGCCTCTTCTCCTATAAAGGAGAGGTTTTGGAACATATTCCACCACGCTGTTCCAATGCGGGTTGGTGGAATGCATATGTGGCAGAATTTCTTTGAAATTAGACATATGCAGGTTTCCTCGCGATGTTTTCCTTCTCCACCGAGCACGAGAAGAATTATAAACACAAATTAAGCATATATATTTTGGTGCTTGCCTGGGCTTTGAACCCGAAATCATCGGTTAAGATGCACGCGTTCTAACCACTGAGCCATCTCGGCTCATTGATGGTCTTCTACTGTGTATGTAAACTTATAACTGGTTGGGCCAATACTAATAAAATATGTGTATTGTAATTGTCTGTTTTCGGATGGCTTAGATGGGAACCTGTGAATTCTTATTTCATCCAGATGATATCAGGATGTGAAGGTAGTAAATACATAAAAATAAATCAAAAATAGGTAGACAGCCTGAAAGTCAAGACTGCAACAATATCGCGAGTAGAAACAATAAAACGGGGTGTCATAAGTTTTAGAAAAGTTCCTGCACTATAAATCCACAATTCAATTGTTTCAACAGCAACGGAGCAATGATATAATTCCTAGAATTGAACAATACTTGTTGATAATGTTATGACAAAAGTATCAGCTTGTAAATATTGGGCAATCAACAACCAACCAACTGTTGGGATTTTTTGTAAACGGACAGTTATGTCGTTTGATAGTAAATAAGTGATTATCAACCATATACATTTGGCAATATTCAGCATTGTTTATATTACCAATGCACCGCCAACCTTTGAAAATAAGATGTTTTGTCTCTTTTGCTACAGGCAAAGTGACGTTATACTATCTCGCTCACCATTTAATCCGAACATCAACAATTATTGATGTTTGGCAGTAAAATTTGTGATAAAAGGGGGTACCTAAATAAGTGGGAAGTTAAACAATCTTACCATCATGGGAAAATTGGAATGGTACGTGATCACTTGTCTACAAAAATAAAAATAAATAGTACCAAGGTCGCATAGCTGGGGTAAGGTCTATCCTATTTCTGGATATTTGCAGCATATTCCAATTTCAATTCCAATGTAGTTTGGTGGATACAAAAAGACTCTTTGAATATATAAGCATCCTAATAATTTTATAAATGTGAACGTTCAAATGCTTAGCTAATTGTTACTTGAAACAAATCGACGAGGCGGGTTGAAATTCGTAGATGAAAGTTGAAATACCTTATACTCGGATTTGACACATAATCTTCCAGAAATTATCTTTTCCTTGTGCAAATATTTTTAAATTAATTTTATGTGTGCCTTTTGCATGTTATAAATACTTAAGTAACATGTAACGAAACATGATTAGTAGATCAAATGCTAATGAAAAAATAATAAACGAATAAATAACGGTAGTCTTGGTCGGTTCTTTTTATCTGGACATACCGTCGTGTAAAAATTTACTATTAATTTATTTCGACTTTGATCTAAAATAAGAAAAAACGTTAGACCTTGCAGTCCATCCTTAAATTGCCAGCTATTTTCGATCTCAAAGCGCTGCAATGTATATTTTGCTGCGTTCATTTTTTTTTTGTGTTATCGGAGATCCATACATCAGTTTTGGTATCTTGAAAATGAATTGAAGTATTTCATTAATCAATATTCGTAACAATAATATGATAAAGTGAAAATATGGAAATGGAAAAAATCTTTCAAACTTGTCATTCGAAGCAATTTTTAAATTTGAAAGAAGTCTTCTATTAAAGATGAATATTTCAGCAATTTTTTTCATCAATTTTAATTTTTTTGATCAAACAGATTGACTCCAAAATCTTATTAGATCTAAGCCTCGATGAACTCCGTGTCGCGAATCTCAATCAGCTGATTCATTCTTGAGATGTCGTACGATAAAAATATTTACTCACGCACACTCGGCCGGACGTCAAGTTGTTAATAGGCAAATTTTATAATAAATATTTATGTGTGTGTATGTTTCTATATATATGTGTGTATATATATGTATGTATGTGTGTATTTGTATTATGTAATTCAATATAAGGATGGCTTTATGCATCTACTGTACGCTCTTTCTTGCACGTGCCAAGGTTGGCTGGTAGATAAGGCTATAAAGCTTTAAGCCCGCCTTTTGCTCAATTTATTTTTTGTTAAATAGTTGTGCAATAAAGTGAATACATAAAATATTTTCCCAAGACCTCAAAATGAAGACTCGATGAAAACTTAATTTTCGAAAATTCAAACGAAAATAATGACCGTGAAAAGGTTTTTTATCAACGACATTCAATGAAAAAAGTTTTTAAATAATAAAAGCAATGACGTCAAAATATTTGTTTAAATAGATTATGATTATAATAGAAATGTGTCTTCAGTAATAAAATAAACGAAAGTTCTTGAAATAGAACACGTGACTGGAATAAAATATATTTTCGCATCAGAATTATTTTAAAGAAAATCCCTGCTAAATTGGGCGTTGAAGTATTTAATCTTAAAATCAAAATATACTTTATTCAAGTAGGCTTTTACAAGCACTTTTGAATCGTCATTTAATAACTACATCAAGTGAAGCTACCGCCGATTCGGAAAGTAGATTCTACCGAGAAGAATCGACAAGAAACTCATAGTTACTCTTTTTCAACATTTAAAAATAAATTCCTGTTAGTTAATTACAATTATATATGTATGTATATAATTTAACATGCCTGGAAGTCAACGAGTATTAATTCCACGATTTTATCGCCTGCATAATCTTGTATTAATACAATATGCCTTGTATACCAATGCATTTTTTACAAACGATTTAAATCTATGAAGCGGCAAAGTTAAAAAATTCTGTGTGTCTATGTTATTAATGAAAAGGATACCTTGCCTCAAGAAGGATTTATTGACTTTTTGAAGTGAGAAACATGGCGTTATAAATTTATCCTTACGTCTCGTACACACACAATGATCACAAATTTTATCAAAGCGATCAATGTTACTATTACTATTTACACTATACTATTTATACTATTTATTATTATTTACACTTATCGCTAATTATGAACTTTATATTAAACTAACTTTTAATTAAAAAAATAATCTATGCAGTTTAGATACTGGAACAGCTGCAAAATTTTATCGAAGTTGCAATGTCACTTTCAGAACGAAAATACAATATCGAAGCGATTAACGGACGCCATTTTGAAATTCCGTACCTAGTTGACAGTTTTGAACGAAGTTAAGATGTTATCCAATAAAGCGTAACGTCTTCAGAAACCTCTTTGCAAACGGTCGAGTTTATTTTACTGAACTATTTGCATGCGGTTTTTCTATGATATTTCTTTAGGTTCGATATTAATATCGTAAAAATACAAAGTGAAACTTAAGAGTAGTTTTAAAATATTGGTAACAATAAAAATTGTAATATTTAAACGCACACTCCAAAAAAGCTTCGTAAAATTGAAGTGTCTGTTTGTTTTATATTAACATATCCACTTTTTACTAATTGTATATATGTATTTTTATACACGGTATAACAAAATATCATATTTTTTACAATTTTTACTTGTCTATGTTTGTTCCGATTAATCTCTTGAACGGCTGGACCAATTGTGACGTGACTTTCACTGGTAGAAAGCTGATGTAATAAGGAGTAACTTAGGCTACAACAATCACTTTTTTATTAAATTCGAATGCCCAAAAAATAACACAGCAAGTAAAATTAAAAAAATTTATACGCATCAATATTGTATGACGTATTGTTTGTTTGTTGTATTATATATTATTTTTAAATATTTCACGAATAAGATGGTAAGTGAGTTTTTCCATAAAAACGCTTTTGATGGCTGTACGATGTACTATGACTCGAGTCTTTCATTGAATTTTAACGAACCTTTAATTTACAATGAAACGTGAACAATAGTAGCAGTCAACAAGAATTCACGAATATTCAGAATTAAACCATTCAAGTAATCTGTAATTAATAAAAGCAGAGACTTTATTTTTTGTATTGTATGAGCCGAGATGGCCCAGTGGTTAGAACTCGTGCATCTTAACCGATGATTGCGGGTTCAAACCCAAGCAAACACCATTGAATATACATGGGCTTAATTTGTGTTAATAATTCAACTCGTGCTCGCTAGTGAAGGAAAACTTCGTAAGGAAACTTGCGTGTAATCGTGTCTAATTTCATAAAAATTCTGCCACATGTGTATTCCACCAACCCGCGTTGGAACAGCGTAGTAGAATATGTTCCAAAATCTTCTCCTTACAGGGAGAGGAGGCCTTAACCCAGCAGTGGGTTAAAATTTACAGGCTGTTGCTGTTGTATTGTATGCAGGCTAGACTGAGTAGATACTGATACTGGTAGGTAGTTGTGCATCTGTGATGTAATAATTGGTTAATCTTTATTAGTGGTCATGCTTAAGATACTAGACCAATACGATTGGCCAATTATAATGACGATGATGAAAAATGAACTTTCCTTGTCACCGGATTAAGTTAATGTTATCAAATAAAAATTAGATATCCTTAAAGTTAATATATATTTTTTCTTTATTAATTAACTATTCCTTACATGTGCCTAGTGCCTGTAGTTACACTGGCTCACTCACCCTTTAAACCGGAACACAATAATATTGCGTACTGTTGTTTAGCGGTAGAATATCTGATGAGTGGGTGGTACCTACCCATGCGGGCTTGCACAAAGCCCTACCACCGAGTAAGTACTACAATTATGTAAATAAATCTTTAAAATCTTAATAAGATTTATAACTGTTTCTATGAGTTGGAATAATTTCGTACTAACGCATTTAAATTAATTAATATTTATTTTAAATTAATAGGCATAATAAATAAATTGAGATTGTGTGTGGCTATTCAATCCTTTAATCTTATAAATGATATAGTATTAGATTCACTGCTATGTAGCAGATACGCATAATACGCTACGACGCCGTGTGAACATCGAAAGCTACTTCGAACTATCGCTATGAAATGCGATCACGTGACTTATAACGAAAGGATACATGTAGCTACGCCGATTATTGAGCTCGCTACAGCCATGTCTACGGAGCTACGAATATTGCAGCTACAATATACTTATGACGACCTCCGTGGTCGAGTGGTGTGTACACCGGTTTTCATGGGTACGCCACTCTGAGGTCCCGGGTTCGATTCTCGGCCGAGTCGATGTAGATTACCATTAGTTTTCTATGTTGTCTTGGGTCTGGGTGTTTGTGGTACCGTCGTTACTTCTGATTTCCATAACACAAGTGCTTCAGCAACTTACATTGGGATCAGAGTAATGTATGTGATGTTGTCTCATATTTATATTTATATTATTATATTATTAAATTGCTACAATTCAAATTGTTATTGATATATTTTAAATATATCGACTTCGAAATACAGGTTTGTAATATACCAAAACGTTATTCTTTAACGTATTTAATGTAATATTAGCAGAAGTCAAAATATTCCACTACTGAGAAAAGGCTTATGAGGAGATTTAGGGCTTGTTATATTAAGCTGTTTCAATATAAGTTGGTATATATGTGGCAGAATTTCACGTGAAATTGCAGTAGTGCTTGCGTGGGTAGGTCCCACAATATTTGGTTAGATGGTGAATTTACTTGTTTTGGCTGCAAGGGCAGCTTAGCTATAATGTATTATATGATTTATTAATATTATTCGTAATTCTATTTACCTAATTTATAAACTAACGAGCTGTGCCCGTGACTTCGTGCGCATTGGAAATTAACTAAAAGTTATTGTTATCACGTCAACTTTCTGTCGGCGAAAGTCCCGTCAAAATCGGTTCAACCGTTAAAGGGATAAACCGGAACAAAAAAAAACTATTATACCCGTGTATACATACATATCCATTTAGTAAAAATACGGTTATTTTAACATTACTTCGATTATGTTATATGAATATATTGATAGAAAGAGATAAAAAATGTTAAACATTGAAGTGTCTCTCTCTGACACCATGATTTGAAATTGGAAGCATTGTTTAACAAAATCCGCCTGAAAACGTTTATAAGTATTTGTATTAAACATTTCAAAAGACGTTTCCGCGAAGTATTCTTGACAAATAACCACTTCGATAAGTGACTTCCCGTCGAATCGAAATTGCTGAAGAGACCGAAGTTAGAAATAGTTTCGACAATTATTTGGTACATTTTGTCGAATGCTCTTTCGATATGATTCGAAAATCTCGAACATTTCACACAGCCCGCAACTTTCGAAATCCATCAACTTCCAAACCACATAGCCTTCCGCGTGAACTAGAGAATTTAACTAAAATAATCGTTTAAATATTTCTTGAACAAGTTAAACTCATGATCACTCGAAACTCGAGCCTTTAACAGATCAACGTTAATCGATGAATTTCAACTTACTATTCGAACTGGAAAACTTGGGGAAACGAAGGTATGCGAGGCTAATTACGTAATGTGGGTAGTTTAACAAGAGTTTAATATATTTTTTTAAGTCCTATACTTCCGCGTAGTTTGTATTCAGCTGTGCTTGTTATAATTGGCCAATTGACGTTTATATTCCAATTACGAACTTTAGTACCGAAGGTAAAAAGTGAAGGGTAAATTGTATTGTTGAAATGCAATTGAAATTGACAGTTTTGTAGAATAAATAAATGAGAAATCCTACTTATCTATACTTAATATTATAAATGGGAAAGTAAATCTGTCTTTTTATGAGATATGAGACAACATCACATACATTACTCTGATCCCAATGTAAGAAGCTAAAGCTCTTGTGTTATGGAAAATCAGAAGTTATGATGGCACCAAAAACACCCATACCCAAGACGACATACAAAACTAATGGTAATCTACATTGACTCGGCCGTGAATCGAACCCGAGACCTCGGAGTGGCGTACCCATGAAAACCGGTGTACACACTTCTCGACCACGGAGGTCGTGTTTAACTACCAAACCAATGAAACGAATTTGATGAAATTTGGTGTGAAGCAAACTTGAAGTCCAAGGAAAGACATAGGGTACTTTTTCGCCTAACACATGACCACCAACCCTATGAGGGTTCCCCTACCCTTCCCTACCCTCAGTAACAATTCTTAGTATTGTAGGTTTAGGTTCAATCGACTAGTGATAATGTTATTCGCATGGGACAAAACAGCTTAGTTTCCAAGATTGGTGACGAATTGGCGATGGATGAAATGGCAATTGCAACCACTGACCATTAGGTGACCTGTTTGCCAGTATTTCATAAATAAAACAAAAGGTCAATGTCTAATGGTTTCAATAATCTTGTAACCAACAACTATTTTCGTTAACCACAAACATTGTCACTTATCTTCACTATCATAAACGACATGAACTTGGGTTTACAACGTATCCATGTTATTCCCTTGTGTACGTGTGAATCCTTCATATAATTTCACGCGATTTTGTCCTTAAGCACATGGTAATAGAGACGCTATTGACTTGAAGATGGAATCATTAGTATCGAGTGAGCTTATTACAATTATGGCAGTTATTGTTTGTATTTCGGAATATATCTTAGTTTGTGAAAACTTAAAGTTGATTCACAACTAATATTTCAACACTCTGTATCACTTGTAGGATCTATATTCAAATATAACTGTTTTGTTCAAACAAATAGATTGTTCTATTCTGTAATGTTTTGTTAGCAAAACTAATTCACGAAGCAAGTTGATTAATAAACAAAGTTCGTAGCTGTGTACCGCTCAATAATTAGGTTTACGTAAGCCGCCTATTTGTATAGGTTTTCTCGAACTTGATTATAATTCGGTTATTTTAATTTTTACATTTAATAATTGCTATATTAAAATTTGATTTTCACAGATAATCTATTTCCATATAATATCTCCATGTGTTTCTTGATGACAGCTACATAGAATCATATAATCACATTTTCAACTTGATACTTTAAAACAAGACAAGAGAACAATAGTCTATAATATTTTTAAAAAAAATTAATATTAAATTTTTTTTTATTAATATTATATATTTTTAATATGTCACGACACTTGGATTATAGTACATATTTAGACTCTTAATTAGTTTCAATTAAATATCAACAAATATCTTCAACGTTTCGTATTTAAAATAGGTGACATTAGCAGAATATTCTGCACCTCAAACAGCATGTGCGCTTATCGGAAAACAAAAAACTTGGAGGACTTGAAATACCAAATTTAATAAGAGTAACAGTAACAACCTGTAAATTTCCCAAGGCTTGGCTAAGTATTCATATCCCATTAAGGAGAGGGTTTGGGACATATTCCACCACGCTGTTCCAATGCGTTCAAATTAGACACACGCAGGTTTCCTTACAATGTTTTCCTTCTGCGCCGACTACGAGATGAATTATGAACACAAATTGAGCACACATTTAAGTGGTGCTTGCCTGGGTTTGCACTCGAAATTATCGGTTAAGATGCACGCGTTCTAACCACTGGGCCACCTCATCCCTCAAATGCAATAAAACCTGCATAAATAAATAAATAAATCATAAACAAGAACGATGTCCATGTGACCAGCGCAATACGGGTTCGCAATAATTTAAGTTGTCAAGCGATGGCCAACAATAATAAATAAAGGTGCTTAGTATCAACAAGCTGATCACGTAGAGAGACGTCCTTTGAAGACATTTAGGCTGTTATACGGACATCGCATCGCAAATAGTACAAGACAAATAGCGCTTCCGCAGGATTTATAAAGGATAAAATAAATAAACCGTGAAGACACGTGTTGTTCCTTGCTTTGGATTTGCGGGGAAATATTTTATCGTAATGCGGGAAAGTGGAGGAAATTTGTATGTGAAGAGTTTAAATATTCGAACGCTTCGTGTGAAATTGAATTGAAAAATCAACGCTAAGAGCTTTTCCAATATGAATATTAAGATAATTTATCGAGTCTATTTATTGTACCTAACGGCTGAAATCGGCACGTAAGGAAAAAGTTTTAATCCACCCTTCAGACGCCTCCCTCTCTCTTTCTTTTTTTCTGTCTCTGTCTTTTGTTTGTTACTTTTGGAATTCACATGGGATTAATAATAAGAAATTCATTACTTGTAGTGCATGTTAGAGCTCTCGTTTATTACATATTGGAGTTTCATGTATGCGTTTGTGTCATATAAGTTAAGTAGCCACCCCTGCTTCGCACAGATGCATTACTGACCCTAAATATAGGACAGAGTTTATTTACTTACGACATCATAGTAGTGTCTTATAAAATTAGCAGTGTTTCTTAACTATATAGTCCCTATATTACATATATACAAAAACCTTCCTCTCGAATCTATTAAAAAAAAGCATTAAAATCTTTTGCGTAATTTTAAAGATCTAGTGGTGCGCTTTGAGGAAGCCCTATGTCCAGCTGTGGACAGAAGTGGACTGATGATAAAAAATTTACGGGGACCAGTATCACAAACACGTAATGATATTTATGCGATTATGACACATGTAATGATGATTATATTATATATCTGTACCAATATTACCTACTAGCTGATGTTTCAAATAAATTAGCATAGTATTGAGGATAAAAAATTTGACGTTGTCTTTCAGAATCATTCGACCACTCTGTTCGAGTGGTCAGTTTTCTTAGTTGTGAACGTTTTCCATTATTTGGCACATCCGTTTATCCGATTACCAATTTCATAAATCGAATTTAAAATGACCTATGTCTATTATTCACGTGTTCTTTTTAATAAAAACACATAAATCATATCTTCTTTGCTGGAACAAATTTTCAACCATCATAAAAGGAACTTTAACCTTTTATAAGTCGAATCGCTAAGGATTTTTTCCAACCGTCTAATATGAATAAAGGTAATAACGGTGTTTACCTGCGAGGGATCTCAATTACTTAAGCCAAATATATTCCGGTGAGCTGGTCTTTTATCACACAAATACTATTTCTTCTGTATTATCAACCAACGAGGGAGCTATATTTGCGGTGAGCATATTTTATAAAGGATAATATTATGATTATTATATAATTTAATATATTCTTATCTCTCTCGTGAACAACCGACTTACGGTGATAACCCATTTTGATACGTGTGGCCTATAAATTTTATAATTGTTACACTTAATATCGCATAACAGATTCTGATATTTTACGCTCGTTTTCTTCGGTGAATATGGAGTTTATTCTTAAGGAATATATCATCCCATACAAGGAATTCCTTGTTTTGAACATATAAATAACAAATATGAGACAACATCACATACATTACTCTGATCCCAATGCAAGCAGCTAAAGCACTTGTGTTATGGAAAATCGAAACTAAGACGGCACCGCGACCACTCAGACTCAAAACAACATAGAAAACTAATGATAATCTACATCGACTCTGCCGGGAATCGAACCCGCGACCTCAGAGTGGCGTACCCATGAAAACCGGTATACACACCACTCGACCACGGAGGTCGTCATTTGACACTAACAAATGTAAAAATTGGCGAATGTCTTTTTAGCGATGAAATTTTATTACGGAAAATTTACTAATTCGAAAAGTTTCGTCACTGCTGCGTTTTCGAATGCTCGATTCCTGGAATTGACGATTTGACGTCACTATGACTCTTGGTATATACAACTTTGATTTTTAAAATTTTTATAAATAAAATTAATTTAAAAATTGTTTTCTACTTCTCCTGCATAAATCATGCCGCGTATGGAGTGTCCAACAACCCAAAAATGGCGTTATGATGTTACTATGACTCCTCGTACATACGAGCTACAATTTTTTTACATATACTGCTATATATTTTTATTTATATATATATTTTTTTCTTTTTTTATACAGACAATCTTTATTAACATAAGAATTAATAACATTAAATGCTTAAATATATATATACAAATATGAACTAAAACTAGTTACTGTATAAATCTTGACCGCGTGGAATGGTGGCAAGAATGCTAGCAGCATTTCCCCGTTGAATCGCAATTCCGATCCTCTGGGCAAAAAACGAACCAGCCCTCCTGTCACCAGTGGAGGCAATGAGGCGAGGTGTTATACTTTTGATGAAGCTTTTTGCACCACTACTCCAAGGGCCAAGCGTTTCGACAGCAAATGGAACAAAAAAGTAATTAGACATATATATATTATAGTTTATATATTATTTATTATACATTAGTATATATTATTTAATTATAAAAAAAAAAAAATCAGTGTGGGCCACGTCTCCCAAGCAGACGACAAAAATGATTTCCAGCGAAGATCTGCTGATGTTTAGTATAAATATAAAACGCCAAAATGTAATTGAATATAAAATGTAAAAAAAGGCAAGGGCATCTGCGAGCCTGTGGATGTTGTATTTTAAATAAAAAAAAAACCACAATTTTTTTGAATATAATTAATTTATAAGTTGTGGTCAACTTGTCCTATACAAAACACGCTACGTATGGAGTTTACATCACCACAAAAATGAAGATATGACGTAATTATTTCTCTATTTTAAATCAGGTAGTAATATCAAATCGAAATAAACTTTAAGAATACTATGACTACACAACTTGGAACAAAAATAATTTGAAAACAAGAAAATAAAAAAATATTATTTCATTTCGTGAGATACACACACATTGCGATGTTACCTCAAAATAAAAACAAAACACATTAATTCTAAACTCTATTAAAATGACAGAAACATACGCGAAAGGCACGTATTACATGACGTGCGTGGAGATTTGTTTATTTAAAGGGGGAATTATCCTGATATACTTTTTAAAGACACTTTATATGTATAACGTTAATAAGACCTTTTTATTTTATTTTTTTATGTAATAAGCGAACGGGCGTATGGGCCACCTGATGGTCAATGGTCTCTACCATCCATACACATTGACTCTGTAAGAATTAATAACTAATCCTTACATAACACCAATACGGCACTGACCTAGTGAGCTACGATGTTGTGCCCCTTGTGCCTGTTACACTGGCTCAACCAACCTTCAAATCGGAACACATAAATACTAAGTGTTACTGTTTGGCGTTAAAATATTTATTGAGTGGATTAGTTGCATATGCGCTTGCACAAAACCTTAATAGCAATAATAATTCAAGAAAGGTCAAATTAAGTTGTATATTGCAAATTATAAATAATTTATAACATTATATAATATATAATAAATTATAATACGCTGGTAATATTTTTAATTTGTTAATTTAAAATATACCATCCTTTTAAAAATAAACCCTTCGGTCCTGACAAGGATCGGCGAAAAAATGTGATTTTTAATCTCATTACAAGTTTTACAAACTTTTCTGTGATTATAATATACCTACAATATTCCCAGGTCGCTTTTGTACTTACTCTAGCTAGCTCGCTTGCGTAGTAACTTAATAACTATCAAGTACATTTAACAGTAATTAATTCCTAGGAGAATCTTAAATGTAAGGATGAAAAGTATCTCTTACTTAACTATGATAGTGCCTTAAGGTCTTAAAGTTCAAATGTAAAGATAACACTTACATCTTTTAGATTTAATAAAAATATCGGATTTATTCCTTACAAAATATAAGATCAATCTTCGCAAAACGCAAAATCTTAGTGAAACGTAAACAGAAGTAAATTGTGTTCTGTGGTTCAGTCATCATTATTCAACTCTCTCCTTATATGAGATGTTTATAGAGATGGCACGTTGATATCAAAACTTAAACTCAAATTCCTTTATTCAATACTACTAGTTACCCGCGGATTCGTTCGCGTTTAAGGGTGTCATATGTCAGGCAAAAAAGTAGCTTAGGTCCTGTCTTTGAGTTCAACTCAGACTCAAACTCAAACTCAAATTGCTTTATTCAATATAAAAGTATTACACTCTCTTATTGATAGTCAATTGAAACAGTACCACCGGAAGAGAAAATATCCTGACCTGAGAATAACCGGCGAAAGAAACTCAGTGAGTTTTTTTGTCTCAAGTATTATATAAACACTTTAAATGAAATGAAATAGCCAGGAGGCGATCGTTTCATTCCCAAGGTGAAACTCACTTCATAAATAATTTCGTCAAATTCGGTTCAGCGGATTGGTCGTGAAACAGCGACAAACAGACAGACAGGCAGAGTTACTTTTACATATATAATATTAGTATAGAAATACAAATAGTAGTATAACGATTACTTATTGATCAAATCAAACACTATCACCGGTTCGGAAAAGAAAATACACAGAGAAAACACACCTGAGAAGAATCGGCGAAAGAAAATCAACGAATCTTTTTTGGTCAAATTAATTAAATACACATTATATTGAATACGAATAAACATATTTAGAAGGCGATCGTTTCTTTCCGAAATTGTATTCATATATCACTAATTGTATAATAACCTTTGTCAAACGTAACATTTAAACATATGATATAAACTTTATAACTTCTTTACAAGATTAATGCGAATTAAAATTCAAAGTAAAATTCGAGAGCACAGTTCGTTATTCAAATATGTAACGTTAGGCTAAAAAAGTTTCGGATGAAAAAAGTTCTGACACTATCAGGTAAATGTATAAAAGAAAAGTTTTAATTACTAGTTAAACAAATTCGTTGTAAAAAATTAAGCAATTTTTTCCATCGCTGTGTTTGAGAACCTTTTATGACCCTTGTGCCTCTAATGACACTGGCTCACCTTTCAAACAGAAACAAAATGATTCTAAGTATTCCTGTTTGGCGGTATTGTGAGTGGGCAGCTCAAAGTCCGACCACTTAGTGAAATTATATAGGTATACATAATATACAAAAATATCAACCTCCGTGGTCGAGTAGGGTGCACGCTAGTTTTCATGAGTACGCCATTCCGAGGTCCCGGGTTCGGTTCCCGATCAAGTCAATGTAGGAATAGTTAATTGCTTTTCTATGGTATGGGTAGGTGTTATTGGTACCATCGTTACTTCTGATTTTCCATGTGCTTTAGCTACTTACATGTTGTCCAATATTTATTATATATTTTAGTTTGCCTAGCAAAAACCTTATTTAATACTGTAATAATATATTTAATGTGAAAATAAATAAGTTACTTTCTATGGCATTTCCTTTTTAACTTGTTCAAAGTCCTTAAGGTTTACGAGAAAATTCGAGAGCAAAACCTTCTACTTTCCCATCAACCTGAACGAATCATAACGTGTTTTCGAAGCGAGACATTCAGCATACTATAACAAAGTTACAATAAAACCAGCAAAATGTTTGTTTTATTTTGTTGTAGAGACTCACTTGTCGTTTTTCGTTTGTAAAATAGCTTTATGTAGAAATGTAAGAAATAGTTTCATTGAAATATATTCAAATAATAAACTGTAATTTGACAGTCAATTTCAAACGAGGCGTGAAGAGGCGGACGGACCGGCATGGTAAGGATGACTAGTGCAGCTCATTCTTGCTGTAAGTACCAGTCGTCTTCGAGTTTGGACTCCACTTCCACTTACCATCAGGTGGAGAGAAGTCATATCCCACCCGGATAATATACAAAAAATTCTGTCTTGTACATCTAGTGGAATCAGCTTTTCTTGAAGATCCTTTAGAATAAGAATCTGTTCATTCGTAACTGACTGCCGAACCTGCAAGACCTCTCCGATGTCGGAAATATCTTTGAGCAGCTGTAGTCACTTTCAATCAGAAGAACCCAATTATTCTCCATTAAAGTTTAAGCCAGATTGGTATTATATATTGTTCTTGTCTTATGACTGGCAACTATGAATGACCAAGTATAGTACGACACAACTTAGAAGTAGCATTGGCAAAATTCGTAAAATCGATTACTGTCGATTTATACAATCAATAGAAAAAACTCCCTAGCTATTCGTCGCTATAGATTCGCGCATCAGAGAAAGCAAGTTCATGTTAATCGACGTGTCAAATCGACGAATATATTAGTTCATATGATATTACATGTAATTAAGCTTGCGTAAAGATCATATTCACATAAGAAATAAATATTGTGAATTTGGGATAACGTACTTAATTCGAATGAGATCGGTTTTACGAATTTTGCGACATCTATAGATAGACTATCAAAACTTGAATTTGGCTATTAAGTACATGCTCATAATCATGTTAAATGGTAGTAGTAGTGACATTCGAGCGTCAAGCGTAGGTGTCACGAACACTAAGATAATCAAGCTGTTTTAGTTCTTTTTGACTGTGGTACATATCTAGACATGTAAATAATTTGAGCCAGTACTCATTATTTTTCTAATCCATTAACTAAGTGTTCTATGGTGACTTGTAAACAACGAAAAACATACTAAAAAATGCAAGGCCGACGAAGAAAGCTGACGAATAGTGGCTGAATCAAACTTGGCAACTTTTCTAAATATTTCAGTTACTTTATAAACTTGAAGATTGGTGATTCTGCTGTTTCCGAAGTTTTAATATTACTCTTTTAATATTTAATGGCTTTTTTATGCTAGAAATTAGAAATCTTTTTGTAAATATTGTATATTACTATATTCTCAAGTGACTCCATTTTGTAATGAAACTTGGTACTATAATTTTTTTTGGTAAGTTTCTCTTAGAAAGGATTTCATTTTAGAAAAAGGGTTGACAAATTGGTTTGGATGGCACCTATGAAAAGCATTTTCAGTCACTAAGCGTCATGCGTGTTTGCTGTAAATGATCAAGACTCTTTTTAAATAAATCAGCAATTCTATTCTGTAAGAGCTCACTTTTTATTTCAGTCATAAAATGTTGACAAATGCTGACTCGGTTATACCCTACTTTACGTACAGTCGCATCAAATGTAATTTTGCCCTCGGCACTGTTCGAGGCAGAACAAGCATCATAAACCAATCTTCTAAACTCGCTATTGCCTTCTATGACAAAAAAAACGGAACTATGACTTAAATGCCGTTTATTTTCTCCTTAAGATATCCAGCCAGTCTTAATCTTTCTTACAAAGACCTAGTAATCTTTTCCGGAAGTAATATTTTTTTAAAGGATACATGCTTTTTTCAATTTTGGAACTTTTGTCCTACACAGTCGTCAGTACGTCAGTCAGCCTTTTAATAGAATTCAAGGCATTCTATGTCTAGCAGATTTTGATAAAGGGTCTGATAGAATACTTTAAACTAATCCAAAAATGCTTTTAAATTCCTTAAGGGTAACTTTCTCTGATTCTGAGCCTTGCCACATTCCATCAACATTTGATATAGATCGTCAAAACTTCCACACTTATTAGAATAAGAAGAAACAATTTTTTAAGTTTAAATTTCGAGAAGATCTAATAATGTGATCTAATAAGTGATAAATTTTATGTCTATAATCCCCAGACGCAGCAATGTAAATGATCCTTTGATCAAGCGTCTCACCTTTTTCCAGTCAAGTCAGATGGTCATCCTATAAGGTTATTTAGTTCACCTTTATTTGCGCACATTGTTAAGCTCAATATATTTTGTGGTGTATGTTAATATGAATTTATGTCACAATGACAAAAACTCGAACATATATTTTATAAATTTTAGCAAAGCCAATACATGATAGTATAATCAATACCAGTTTTTTCCATAACAAGAGCAGCCTGTAAATTCCCACTGCTGGGCTAAAGGCCTCCTCTCCGTTTGAGGAGAAGGTTTAGAACATATTCCACCACGCTGATCCAATGCGGGTTGGTGAAATACACATGTGGCAGAAATCCTATGAAATTTGTCACATGCAGGTTTCCTCACGATGTTTTCCTTCACCGCCGAGCACGAGATGAATTATAAAGACAAATTAAGCACATGAATCAGCGGTGCTTGCCTGGGTTTGAACCCGTAATCATCGGTTAAGATGCACGCGTTCTAACCACTGGGCCATCTCGACTCTCTCGTTTTTTCTCGTTTTTTCCATACAGTGATTAATTTAATCGTGTGATCTAATGAACATGTAACACAGTTTAATCGTGTATGTGTCTACATAGACTGTCAAACAAAAATAGTGACCAACTTTTGGCAACATTTTTTTAAGTAAATTGCCGAGACGACCCTTTGGCTATAACGCGTGCATCTTAACCAATGATTGCGGGTTCAAACCCAGGCAAGCACCACTGATTATTCATGTGCTTAATTTGTTTTTATAATTAATCTCGTGCTCGGCGATGAAGAAAAACATCGTGAGAAAATCGGCCTGTGTCTAATTTCATAGAAATTCTGCCACATGTGCATTCCACCTACCAGAATATGTTCCAAGACTTCTCCTCATAGGGAGCGGAAACCTTAGCCCAGAAATGGGAAAATTATAGGCTGTTGTTGTTGTTGTTGCCTTTTGAACATATAAAACGTTCTTTATAGCTTTTTTTAATACTTTTATATTGGTACGTTGTTTTACAGAAAAGTTGAAGTAATTGTAATCCATCATTATGAACTGGTTCAGTTTTTAATATACATTCATAGAGTGAGTAGGCATCAATTCGTTATCAGACATAATATTGATATTGTAAGTCTAGACGTTCACGTTTTATATTTTCGATATTCACATCATCTATAACACTTTTCGGTTCTCACATCTTCTTCTATCTCATATTGACGTTGCTAGCATGTACAATAAAAAAAAAAAACTTTTTGATTCTTTGACATGTATTGATAATTTATTAGCTGATTCTGTAGCGAATCCTGCTTATTAAATAATCCATTGAATTGCCATTCATAAGAAAGGTCACGTGATATATACATTAAGTGAATACCGAAATGTATTTAGATCATATTGAATTAGAAATCATAATTTGTTATGATGGCACTTTGAAATAGTTTAGTGAAACCCATATGGCTAATATTAATATCCCAGCGGGTCCGTCGTGATTAAGTCGTTAGGCACGAAATAGGCAATTGACCTTTGCATAAAGTCCATAACTGTAACGTCATTTTGATTATGTTTTGATTTCAGCAGAACTATTCCCGAAACTCAATGTGGGTTGATCGATTTCATTGTGCAATGTCATCTATAAGAGTGTATTATATTATACTCAAAGAATACGACTGGCAAACAATCATTAATCTAAAAAATCAGTTTTAATTAGGTATATGTCCTATGGGATTTCCTTTGCTGAGCAAAGTTGCAAACAGCTTTCTACATATACGAGTTAATTGCTATTAGGAAAATATAAATTAAATAAATACACTTTAACCATACCATAATGTAAACATGATGCGTTCATTAATACATCAATAATATACCCACGTAGTAGCCTTTGTTTTTCTTAAATTTTTTCTTTCCAAATTTTAATTTTTGGCAAATTTTAGTTTATAGTCTTAGGTAACATACAGACAGGTAAGCATTTTGGTGATGTAAGGAATGGTTAAACCATTATCTATGAGCGGTACTGACCACTTACAATCAGGTCCATTTGCTCGTCCGCCATCTATATTTTTAAAAAAGGTAGAATGTTGACTGTATCATTTCCGTAACTACAGGTGTGAGCTTTTCGTGCGGCATATTTATAGATAACGCTCAATCGTGGAAGGTCAACGACTCTTAAATCACTGTTTGAGAGAAAAATGGCCCGCCCTCTCCCTTGTGGAAGTAATAACAGTTAAAGTTAAATATTGTAATTAATCGTACCACTTTATCAAAACAAAATTAAGTAAAAACCAAATAATTCGGGAAGCCACGTAATTAATTTTTCGCAAAATGAAAAACATTTGTGATTGTAATTCATTACAGGCAGGTAAATAATGTTCATGGCATTTGTCTTTACGCGTTAAATTAAGATGTTTTAGACATTGCTTAACTTTTCAGCAAAGATGGCCCAGTGGTTAGAACGCATCTTAATCGATGATTGCGAGTTCAAACCCAGGTAAGCACCGCTAAATTTTCATGTACTTAATTTGTATTTATGATTCATCTCGTGCTCGGCGGTGGAGGAAAGCATCATGAGGAAACCTGCATGTGTCTAAATTCAACTACCAACCACCAACCCGTATTAGAACAGCGGTAGTGGTATATGTTCCAAACCCTAAAAGAAAATTCTCCTCAAAAAGGGAGAAGAATCCTTAGCCCAGCAGTGGAAAATTTACAGCCCGTTGTTGTTAACTATTGAAATGTTGACTTGAAATTCGGAGAAATATATCATTTTCTACATAGATTTGAATCCTCGTTTGCTTTAATATTTAATGACGTAATGTGTGCACGTCGTTGCGAAAAGAAAAACGCAAAATCCACATGTCATGCTTTCTTTATAATATTCTTATAAATGTCATAATAAAATCAACGTGAAAAAAAAATCTTCAGGTGAATGTTTTACGTAATATGCCTTGACGTCTAAAAACGAGGATCAAGGCAAGAGTTATGAGAGATTATTGCTGTACTTTACAGGTCGAATCGCACAATTTTAGGGGCGCTACACATAGAGAGGATATATTGAGAGATGATACAACCAGATCCTTCGAAATAAATATGAGTGTGACATTAAAATTATCTTTAGAATCCTCGTCTGGCTTTCTTGTATGAAAAAGCAGCAATTAAATGAACGAAACGTTGAAGAAACAAGACACGTGTAAAATATTACTTGATAAATGTCACAAGTGTAATATTATGTGTGGAGAGAGCGCAAAATAATATATGCCAGTATGCAGTTTATTCAAATCTTTCTTGAATAAATACAAATATAAATATATACAAAAAAAAGAAATTGATGCGTTAGATAATATTTAAAAAAAAAGTATTCAAATATTATTTTATTACCTACTACTAATTATTGTTTCGTTGTCTTGTTCATATCATAAAAAATACCTTATTTGACCATCATTGCCCTGACACGTATGTCATTTAGAATTATTGTTTTCGAGAAAGAATAAAAATAATTTATTAACACTTAAAACATATGTACTCAATTTATCAAAAACTATTTCAGAGTAATACTAAATATTGTCGTGTTCCGGTTTAAAGGGCGAATAACCCAGTGTAACTACAATCAGTGTAAAGACAAACA
This sequence comes from Vanessa cardui, assembly GCF_905220365.1. Lineage (NCBI taxonomy): Eukaryota > Metazoa > Arthropoda > Insecta > Lepidoptera > Nymphalidae > Vanessa > Vanessa cardui. Next base: position 1,667,721 of record NC_061144.1, on the reverse strand, counting down.
ACAACAACATTTTAGTTCCCAATAAAATGCTTCATGTATTGCTTCAGTCAAAACTTATCCATATAATTATAACTTTAATGCAAACAGACAATAACATTAAACAATACTTTTGGAAATTCATTAAAACTAATAGACAAAAAAATAAAACATTTATTAATAATTGCTAGAAAAGATCTTGAACATTTTTTTTGCGAATGATTCCATGAAATAACATCATTTAATAACACAACAATGGAGTTAATTGTTATTATTAAAGACTGACAGGTTATTGTATTCATTTAAACATGTATAGTGATACATTATACACAAATAATTTCTTGTTAATACTAGTGTTCAGAATAAAAATAAAATTAATATTTTATGAGTACATATATTAATAATAATATGGCATAGTAAAACTTGCTACAAATTGATAATTTTTGTTCCAGCGTTCATATAAATGTGCAAATTCGCTCCTTATGGCAACATTTCTTTGACATAACATCTCTATGTTAGTCCCTGGAGGCTTGTACCGTAAAGTCGTTGTCACTTGAAATAGCGCCCGCGGTCGCTATCAACCGCCGCGTTTTATTGGCTTATGTTGCTCACACTGTCTGAACGGGAATTTGGGAAAAGAAAGTTATGGCGTACCTAATGAAAGGGTATATCCTCTTTATATATGTATTGTTCAAGGTCGCTTAAGTGTATTAAATGGTTTGCGTTTTTTTTTATGATATAGGTTGGCGAACGAGCATATGGGCCACCTGATGGTAAATGGTCACCATCACCCATAGACAATGACGCTGTAAGAAATATTAAGTATTCCTTAAATCGTCAATGAGCCACTAACCTTGGGAACTAAGATATTATGTCCCCTGTGCCTGTAGTTACACTGGCTCACTCACCCTTCAAACCGGAACACAACAATACTGTGAGTGGATGGTACCTACCCAGACGGGCCTGTACAAAGCCCTACCACCAAGTTAATACTTAGCTGATTATTTATTTAAAAAAAAATAATAATATAGTGTTACAATAAACTTGTAAAATTGTATGATATCTATAGTAATATGATAAATACGAAAGTATCTCTGTCAGTTTGTTCCCCTTTTTTGGTCAAACCACTGAATTCATCTATACATATAATTCAATTGGAGTGTCTGTTTGTAATGTTAAAATACCCCTTTTTTCACTGCATATGTATGTATACACGGTACATATACCAAATTAACATTTTTTACAATTTTTGTTTGTCCGTCTGTCTGTTTGTTCCGGGTAATCTCTGGAACGGCTGGACCGATTTTGACGAGACTTTCAGTGGCAGATATAATAAGGAGTAACTTAGGCTACAATAATATTTTTGTTTTTTTGTTAAATTCAAACAGCCAGCATTTAATAAAATTAGGTATAAGGGAAGTCACTTTTTAGTGACAAACAGCGACGCTACCTATAACTAGTTTAATAATTAAACACATTATTAAGGAAATTGCAAAATTAATAAAACTCGTATCAAATTGTTGAAATGTTAATAAAAAATCTCCTTTCAATATCGTTTTAATCCAAAGAGTTTTCAATTTAAAATTCAACTTATTATATTTTTGACGCTTCTTCTTAAGTAATTGCGACGTACGTGAATTTAAATTCACAATTGTATTTTATGGTTGGAATCTTATTTTTTATAATTTTATTAATGCAAAATATGTATCATGAAACTTTAAATGTATTTAGCAACTGGTAAATGGGCTATCTGATGGTAAGTTATATTCCTTGTTTGTGTTATTACACTGGTTCAATAAAACTTTGACCGAACTGAACAATACTTATTAGTGTTATGGAATAATTGATCAGTAAGTTAATCTAGGCCTTCTTATCTAGGCCTATATCGAGGAAGTTAATACTTATAATTTCACTCAAAATAGGTACTCAGAAAATAAAGGTAGAGTTATTTTCAAGTGTAAACAATTTAGTCTTTTTTTTTAAATGTTTTCAGAGGGGGTGTTGTCTTTTCCTTTCGAATTTCAAATCACTGATGACAGAAACAGATAAATCATAATATACATATCATTACAAATAGAATTAAGAAATGATATTTTTTAAATATTTTAATGGCGTAATGGCGAATAATAATAATTCTATGACAGGCTAATCGCTAAATATTCTGACAGCTAAGCGGATGGACGATTATCGCCAACCAGTCGTCCTTATATATCCGGTCACAGTGTTGCTATTTGTGATTTCAATTTTCTTCCAATAATATATATTATACGTTTATTAATAAGGACACGCAATATCTTAAAACCTTCTAAACAATTCATATTTTATATTATTTCTTAGAAACTTTAAATCCGCCATGGAAAATTGGTTAGAATTCGTACGTCTTCACGTATTCGTTCTTCTTCAGTTTTGAGTTCAAACCTGGATAAGTACCACTGATTTTTGATTTGCAAAATTTGTATTCATAATTCGTATCCTATTACATGACGGTGGTGAAAAGAGTCGAATGGAAATCTCCCAAGTAAAACTTGCAATAGAGCAAAGTAATGGAGTAAGGTAAAAAAATATCTCATCAAATAGAAGCAAAGGCGTTAGTGAGCATTAACAGGCGGTTACCAACCTTTTTTGTTAACGATTCTATATAAAGCCTTTTCCAATGGAAGTAAGAAAATATTGACAAACAAACAATGGCGGATTTACAAATCTGCCGCCTGTAGGCTAGTAGGCTATTCAATTTTTGCCACCCGTACCTTTTTTTGCAACATTTATGATTTGTGTTCTATCGTCCTCATTACATCGGCTTTTCCAGTTATTAGTATGATTGTAAACTAGGTGATATTGTCAGTTACTAGAATATTTTTTCAAGCCGCTATGTAGTGACGAGTTTACGAATTACGGACGTAATGTGTATACATACAATTATAAGTATTTTTTTTTTAATTTCTGTAAGATAATAACAAATTTGGGCAAAATTTGCCGCCCTTCTATATCTGCCCCCTTAGGCTCAAGCCTAGTTAGCCTATTGGTAAATCTGCCACTGTAAACAATCAACTCAACTATATTGTATACTGTTAAAAGTTTATTATTAATATATCTTTATTCATAATACAACACTATTACACTTACTTACATATATCTACTCAAATTCAACTTCTAAAATTCCGAAAGCAGTTTCGTCGATGTTCAAAACGCCATTTTTTCACAAATCCATATTGAACATCAAAGATTAATCAAGCTCTCGACAAATGATGTCGCGTTAATTTGCTGTCAAATGCTGTTTATTTGTCTTTTTTACTGTTAAGGTTGGAATAGAGTAGATAGTGTTCACTCCTTTTGTGCAATTAAATAAAGAACTTTAAAAAAAAAAAAAAACTGACTTCAAATGCGTGAACACAAAAAAAATACTAAAAATTAAAAAAGTTTATCCCCAATTTTCCACCCTTGGGGAACATAGAAAAAAACATACGGGTTCGAATTGAGAACCTCCTCCTTTTTTTGAAGTCGGTTGAAAAGATTAGCTTTTCGAAGGCGAGAATGAGGTACGTTTACGATAGCGCTTACTTTTTTTTTCAATTAAAAATATGTCCATGTAAAAACTTTTTAGTGGTTAATGATATATTAAAATATATTGTAATGGAATATAACCAAGCAAATTGCATGAAAGCTATTAAGGTTGTGGTCAGAAGTGTTTCAAGGCGTTCATGATTGACAGAACCTATTTTGTAAGTAATATTTCTCTGGCGGCGGTCAAGTAACAATGAGCCTAAAATTTTAATTTCGGCAGTTAATTTAAAAAAAAAGTGAAAGCTTATACAACACCCTTAAATTTACCACTGCTGTGCCTTTCTTTGACGAGAAGGTTTTGGAACACATTCCACCACGCTGTTCCAATGCGGGTTGGTGAATAAACAAGTGGCAGAAATTCTATGAAATTAGACAAATGCAGGTTTCCTCACGATGTTATGCTTCGCAGTCGAGCATGATATGAATTATAAACACAAATTAAGCATCACGTGCTTTCAGTGGTGTTTGCCTGAATTTGAACCCATAATCATCGGTTAAGATGCACGCGTTCTAACCACTGGGAATTCTGCAACTGGGAAGGTGCAATTTCTAACAATAATTTACTCTTATAGTTATTTACAATTTCATTATCATTAGCAAGCACTTTTGCAGCATTCGGTTCCTGCTGTGTCCTTCACCGTTCCTCATCGATGGAAGATTCTTATTAGCGGCGACCATCGATTAGTCGATGATATCATAATCTGAATAGCTGAGTAATGCTAATTCTTTATTGCTGTAGCCTTAAATTAAATGCAAGTTTTACATTGGTCTCATTATATACCTATCATTTTTATCAAATGAACTATTTAAATTATTTTCTTTATTACAAATGATCGCCATATATTTTGAATTTGGTAGGTCGAAAATTTAGACTTTATCATTCAAATGTAATATTTAATATTTGTATATTTTTTGTATGACAACCGCATATTAACACCTGTACCTCATAAAGTAGATTTGTGCTAATTGGTAGAAGAAAGTCTAATTATTTCTATAAATTTGCCATTCCCCTGGTCACGATCGACCTCTCGACCAAAATAATGCTTATTGAGCCATGAAAACGACATTTAAAATGACTTACCGCAGTTCCAAGGAAGCAAACTTCTCGTCGGACGGGATATTTTAATAAAATACTTTAATTATATCTGCCTTTCAAAAAAGTTTTAAGAGTTCGGGGAATAAGTAAAAGTAACTTTGGAATAGGGACACTCTAAGCTAAAAGGTATAAAATAAGACTCTGTGTACTCAATGTAAACGATTTTTGGTCGACGTAAAAGCAAAGAAGAAAAGTATAAAATTAAAACGTGAGCCGTTCGTTAGAGCTATTCCAACATATAAAAACTCGAAAGTCACTCACAGATATCAGAAATATAAGGAAGTGACAAATGACATTAAATTTACCTATTATTAAATAGAAATTAATAAAGGCCGTATACAGTATTTCATGAATTGCTTGGTAGAAAGTGAGTTCTGGATGTACATGGGAAAAAACAGACAGTTTATTTTAGAACGTTTTATTCAAATATTACAATATTGATTTTTGAAATCAAACGCCTAAATTCAAAATTTAAGCTTTTGTTTATGATTTCCAAATAAGTTACACTTTATAATTATTAAAGCCTGGATCACCACATATTAAAAAACAAAGACACCTGGCTTCTATTATATACACAATTCCCTCTTGAAATTTAAATATCAAAAAATCCCTTCCCACAAAGTCTGGGTCATGAAAGGTGTTCCTATGCATAATTTCAAGAATTCGAACTTATAGTTTCGGAAATCTCAAGATAAGTGCTGGTCCTTCTCCATATACTACATATTTTCAACAGGTTGAAGGAATTCGTTGTTTATTTTTAGTCATGAATTTAATATTATAGTCCATACTGTTCATAATGTTACTATTGGGTTGGCAACTAAGTGATTGCCGATTTTGTGGATAGGTGGACTTTAGGCTTTTTTTGTGAAAGTGGTCAAAGCACCTAACCTATATTTTTTTCTAATTGTTTAGACTTCTCACTTTAATTTAGTAAAAATATATATATCGATTAGTGCCTTAGTTTTGTTTTTATCCCAATTAAAAAATATAAGAACAGGACGTGCACTTCAAACATTTTATTGTATTACTTCCGAAAAGGCAAGAACGCCTCGCAAGCACAAAAGAAGTTATATGCCGTATACGGAAATGGAGCCTTGAAAGAAAGGCAGGGTCGAAATTGGTTTGCCAGAATTCGTTCTGGTGATTTTTCATCGGAAAATGCTTAACGATCTGGCTGCCCAGTCGAAGTCGATGGTACCCATATCAGGGCTATTATCGATTCAGATTGCACAACACGTCGTGATATTGCACAGAAACTCAATGTATCGCACACATGCATTTAAAATGTTTGGATATATCAAAAACTCGTTTTATGGAAAAAATTCAAATTTTCCTTCTTGTTTGAAATCGGCAATCACTTAGTTGCCAACCCTATATATAATTTTATAAAGTTAGTTGTGAACAAATATAATTCCATTAGTGGTAATGACTGTCATTAGTCATATTTTGTTAATAATGTTATTTATTTACATATGTACAAAAACCTGAGTAGATTCTGTATTTGATTGATTTTATGATTGATGACAGAATTTCTAGACCCATTGTTTTTATTAGACCAATATAATTTTAATGAATTAACAGCACTATTCGTAATGATCACGATACTTGCCATAAAATAAATATATTATAGTAAAATGCATGTGTAGGAGCTATAAAACGGGTTTTATTTTTAAATTAGGACAATATTTTAGATTAGATTTGAATTAACATTTTTTTAAAAAAAAAGACATTATTTTACGAATTTTAAATATAGCTGATATAAAAGTTATATAATATTGAAAGTGTAGTACTAGATTTAATTTAAATCTGTTTTCTTGAAAATATTTGACAAGAGGTACCTACCCAATTTATATAATATATTTCATTACGTCATTTTTAGTTGAAACTACGTAACTATGTACTTAGTTACAATATATTATCTGAAATACATACACGTCCTATACTTCAGGGCGTCACGGTAGCATGCGTAATCGATCCCGTGGCGCCCGCCGAAAGACGGAGAGGTTACCGCTGGTTTTTTAGTGGGTATACCCGGTGGACCTGGGCGCACTCGGCGTCCAGGAAACCGGGGCGTCCCACTGCCACTTTCCATCACGCGTGGGAAGCGCGTAAAGCGTTTTTGCAGCGATTAAAAAAAGAGATACATATATACATCATAAATATGATACATATATAGAGATATATTTATTTTCTTCTCATTTTCATCTCTTATTTATTTTTATTCACAGACAGTTTATCCTACAAGATTTTGAAATAATAAATTTAAATCTTTCAAGTGTAAATGATATTACATAAAAACAAACTACCTTAAATACATATTCTAAATCATTGTTAAATATTTAAATTGCTTACCCTTAATATATTTATATAATTAAATGTTAAAGCATACGCATTACCTCAATATTTCAGTATATTACACAAACCAAATATTACCTATTATGTCAATGTCAAAATATTGTCAATTGTCATACAAACGCGATTTGACAGCTAGAAAAGATTTACGAAATGGTGTTGTTTGTTTTTGTTTAAAACTTTGTTTATAATGGAAAGCTATGAGGAAATGTATAATTCGATTTGCCGAATATGTTTGAATTATGGAAACAAACAAAATATGGTGTCATTAATTGATAATAACACAAAGGATGGCATTAGTTGTTACGGTAAAGCGGTCCTAAGTTTTACAAACATTTCTATAAAAAAACAAGACAGTTTACCATCAGTTATGTGTATAAAATGTTTATATTTGTTAAAACAAGCTATTTATTTTAAATTAATATGCGAATCGAGTGATAAATGCTTAAGAAACTTTGTTAGTATTGTGGGTGACAATATCGAAAAAATGAAAGAAAAAGTCGTGGAATATACTATGTTAAGGTTTTATTTACCGAACGAACAATTTTATTCTACAAATAAAGTCATTAAAAACAATCAAAAGAAAAACAGTGATGTAATTTCTGTAACAAACGAAAGTATTGATAAACCAGACAATAAGTTAAATGACACAGCTATCTCAGCGGATTATTTTAATGATCAATCTGATATAGAACCAGACAAGGAAGACGAAGATGTGATATTAGAGAATATGGAAAAATTAATTAATGAAAATGTATGCACTAGTTCGGTAAAAAAACTTAAACCATTCAAGAGAAAACATTTAAAGATAAAACGTAAACTTGTAAAGAGGCAAAAAATGTTAGCGATACAAAAGGCAATTGAACAAAGGAAAACCATTAAATTGATTTGTAAAGTGTGTAACAAAGTTCTCGCGAACCAACACACGTATGAACATCATATGCAAAGACACAACGGTTGCAGGTACTTTGTAAATAATTACTTAAATTCACTTTTTCCTTCCTCAAAGGCCGGCAACGCACCTGCTAGCCCCCTGGTGCTGCAGATGTCCATGGGCGGTGGTAGTCACTTTCCATCAGGTGAACCTCCTGCTCGTTTGCATAAAATTTATCACATAAAAAAAAAAAATAAAAATTTTGGTTAAACCAAAATTATTACAAATAATGACAGTTTTTCAATTCTTAATTTCTTTTCTAGGTCAGTGTTTATGAAGTTTAATATAAATATAATCTGTTTATAGTTACGGACATAGCTATTAAACAGGCACAAGCATCTCGTTGAACCTCTCTTTGGGTTTGCTTATATATCTTGCCTTTGATATATATATATAAATTAATGATAAATGACCAAAACCAATATATATATCTAAGTTTACATGATTGAATTTTAAAATAGTTTTATAAATATTTAATACCGATATTCATTCTTTACTTAGATCATAGATTAAAATGGATTCGGAAAACCTGCATTCATGCTTAAATTTGCTATGCGAAACAGAATAGTAGTGTAATTAGACTAAGCTTTAAACTATATTTCAGAAGAAATTAGTGAGCATTTTACATTTTTTATTAATATTATATATAGTAAAATATTTAATATACATGTAATGTTATTATATCTGTCCATTAATAATCTAACTAATGTAAATATGCATGTTAATATGTACTGTATAATTCATTCAAACCCACATAGGTTGGTGGATGAATATATTACAACCTGATTTTAATTATAAATAACAAATAACAATTCATTAAAAAGAAAATAAATAAATAAGTATTGGACATCATCACATACATTACTCTAATCCAAGTGTAAGTAGCTAAATGCTTGTTATGGAGAATCAGAAATAATGACGGTAACACAAATAAATATTTATATGCTATTAACACCATATATTATTCAGATTAATTATACCATAATTAATGCTACCAAAACTTTTATCTTTAATAGAAAAAAAATGCTTGCTATATATATTATAAGTATCATGAAAATAAAAAAAAAAGCTAAAATAATTTGTCTTTCTGCTATTTTAATTAACAGTGTTGATCAAAAGATGGGCTCAAACACTCAATTCAATAATAATGTTTATCAAAATGTAGAGTGCTTTTACTAAACAATAAGTTTATACTCTGTCATTGCCTGTAAGATGAGGTATTCATTTATTTTATCACTATTGCTGCTTCTCATAACATACTAAAAATAACCATCAGTAAATAATTGCTTATTATATAATATTACCGTTACCAAGCCAATTTTTGTATAACAATAATAAAAACATACAAAATCCTCTTAATAGAAATTTTAACAGTAAAAGTTATTAAAATATACTCCCCAATCACAAAATTTAGATTCTAATAATGTCACTGTTATGTATATTTTTATAGTAAGACTAATTAAAATAACTATGCTTTTCAAAAGTGTTTTTTAACAATATAAAATTATTTGTAGGTACTTCAAAAAGAGCATTTTATTCTCTACATACATTATGTGTGTAAAATGTAGACTGTATACTTCTTTGTTATATTCAAATGGTTAACTATTCTGGGTAGGTATATCATATATCTGCCGCATGATGATGAGATCATCGTCATCCTCCTGCTCTTATCCCAATTTTATAATGGGTCGGCTCCGCATGTCTTCTCCTTCCATACTTCTCTGTCAGATGTCATCTCACATGTAATATTCTTTCTAACAATATCGTCTTTCACACAATCCATCCATTGTTTCCTTGGTCGTCCTTTACCTCTATATCCATTCACAACCATTATTATTATTTTTTCTCGCTGGAAAAACGCGTTACGCACTTCCCCCACGTGCTGGAAGGTCGTGGGGGTGTGTGGGACTCCCCGGTTCCTGGACGCCAGCCTATGCGAGCCTCCAACACCTAGGGGGGATTCTCGGGGTACTGAGACCCCCCTGATCCCTGCGGCGCCTATTGAGGCGGGGGGAGAAGGTGCGCATAACGCCTTTTCCTCCTCCCCGGTCGTCTACGGCGGAGCGGGTCTGCAGCGGCATCCTCTTCCCGCTCTCGCTCCGCGGCTTCCTTCTGCGACATCACGTTTTCGCAGAAGGACTGCATCTCCGACCAACACGTCTCGCTGCCGAGCATTTCGTTGACGATGCTCGAAAGCGAGAGATCTCCGCCCATCCATTCACAACCATGCACAAGACCTTCCTCACAATATGTTCCTCATTCCTCCGCATTACATACCCATAACGTGATAGCCGCCTTCCACATAACTCATATAATTATACAGGGTTATTCGACGTACATCCGTTAGGATGTGATAGGGGTGACTATTTGCAATAATATTAACCCTCATGTGCATCATCCAAAAGTGAACCATTTGAGTTATCACGTTTTTTTAGCTTTTTTCAAAATTTGTCAAAAATGCAACTTCACAAAATTTCGTTACAAAAAAATATCAATAAATTTCTATTTTTTTCTTCTTAATCATTATCGGCCCAAATTTAAAAATGGGAGGTGGAAAACGATATTGTTTCAATATTTTTTTAATTTTTTTCCTCAAAAATGCCTTAAAAACTTAAAAAATGATTATGAAATTTGTTCTGCCGATTATTTTAAAAACATAACTGTTTTCTCAGCTTTCCAAAAATGTCTAAAAACTAGGAATTTATTTAAAAAAAATAATTTCGTATTCGAACATGAACGAATTTGTACTAAAGGTCGCTCCGTAAAATTACCACAAAATTAATTAAAAATAATATCCTTACTTATAACTTATCTATTGAACTGTTTATGTATTTAAATTTAATTTTAAATTTATATTTAGTAAGTAAGAAGAAGTAATTAAGAAAGCTTTTTTTACATTGGATATATTTTGGAAAGCTGAGAAAACAGGGTTTATTCGTTTTTATAAATCATAAGAAAAAAATTAGAATTTATTGTTATTTCTTTGTAAATAAAATTTTGAAGTTGCATTTTTACAAATTTTGGAAAAAGCTAAAAAACGTGATAGCTCAAAAATGGTTCATTTTTGGATTATGCATATGAGGGGGTTAAAATTATTGCAAAATGTCACTCCTGTCACCTCCTCGATATACGTCGAATTACCAATAACCCTGTATAATTCTGCCTCTAAACAGCAGTATTGTTGTGTTCCGATTTGAAGGCTGAGTAGCTTTTTCTTCGAATATTATAAATGCAGCTATACACCTGGACTGCCTCTCACGCGCGCGGAAATTATTATTTTTCCATTATTAATAATTATTAATAAATGGTTTGCCTTGAATACAAATTGCAAACATTTTTCTGGGAAATCATAAACTAATTTTGACTTAATGCATCCTGTCTGAGGTCTTGTTAGAGGTTCCAAGAAAGGCGTAATCACAAAGCAAGTTTTCATTTACTTGGAGTTATTTCTAAAAAGTATACATTGTGCTGAAAGAAAATATGATAAGATTAATCCTTAATGATTTCTTTGTTAGTTATTATTTATTTTTATTAATTTAAGAACGAAGGTTTTTAACTTGGCTTATCGTAGCCTCAGCATGCATGTTGCAGTGTTCAATTAAATGTAAAGCTATGACCGGTTCTGAAATTAGATTCTATAGAGAAGAACCGGCAAGAAACTCAGTTGTAACTTTTCTACCATTTTACCATATACATCAGTAAATTAGAATTAATTTTTCAAGTAATTCAGTTTCATCTGTTCAATAATTATTCCAAACGTTGTTAATAAGTATAATCGTGTCTTCTATTTAGTACATAACACAACTCAAGTAACTTCGTTCCAAGCCGTACATTACTTCTTGTTTTTGGGGTTTCGTACCCTTACAGTGCTTTGTTGCACAAAATGGTATATCATCTGCACGTCCGTATATAGGTTTACAAATTCTTGAAGCTGTGAAAAAAATTAACTCTTAAGTAACGTAAAAAAAGACACGACCGTTTATGCTACAAAAATCGTAGGTTTCGACGCTCTCAAAGGAATCAAAATTTTACTGGTATTTTTGCTACTTTTCCAAGTATTAAATTCATCAAGTAATGACGTCTTATATCTGAAAAGTATACATTATTTTGTTATTAAATCCATTAAAGACAGGCACTTTATGTTTGGAAAGGTGGTTCAAATTTTGAACACAGTTTTCGATTTATGAAATAAAAAATTGCAATCTACAATTTTTTACAGAACCCTCGGTGGGCGATTTTAAATCACACTTATTCATTTTATTAACGCTTCTACAAAATATCGTTGACATTATACTTGATGGGATGAAGCACATTTGGTTATATTTGTATATTTTAAATACGTTCTATCGTCTTTTAACATTATAGATGCTTAAATATATACAAATATAAATTAAAATTAGTAACTGTAAAATCTCGACCGCGTTGAATGGTGGCAATAATGCTAGCAGTATTTCCTCATTTAATCTCCATTCCGATCCTCTGGCCAAAAAACGAACCAGCCTGTCGATAATAGAAGGCGACAATAATCTATCGTCTTACAATAAATCTAAATGAAACACGTTTTCAAACTGACATAAGGAATCGTGGTATTGATAATGGTTTGTTAAGGACATAGCTAAGAATAGGGTCTCTACTCATCACATATTCTACCGACAAACATCGATAATAAATAATGTTTCGTTCCGGTTCGAGAACTGAGCTAGCAACTAATGGCACAAGACATAACCTCTCAGCTCCCAAGGTTAGTAGCGCTTTGGGGATCTAAATGGTGATTAATTTAACCATTTATCAACCGATGCCCCATTTGCCAGACTGCCTACGAATTTCAAATTAGAATAAATAGTAATAGTTGAGTTTCTTAATAAGATTCTTTACGATATAATTTACGTCCAATGACATCTACAAATTTTAATATATGTATAATGTCAATTAGACAATTTTTACAAGACCCAACTTGAATATAGCCAATTATTTATTGAATTTTATCTTTGTTTATTGGGTATAATATTACACCGTAATGTTCAGCATTTTAATAGAGGAGTTCTTTCAGGTACATCTGTGAGCACTGCGGGAAAGGATTTCCAGTCCGAACTGAGCTTCAAATTCACCAAGTATCCCGTCACGGCACAGGACCATACTTACAATGTTCACATTGCCCTTTCAAAGCACCTAGAAAATTCGATTTGATCGAACACGAGAGACTACACACCGGAGAAAGGCCTTATACATGCGAAAAGTGTGGCCTCACTTTCAGACGACGCGGTATATGGAGGAAGCATTTGATTTACCACACGGAAAAGAAGATCCAATGTCCACAGTGCCCAAGAAAATTCTTCCAAAGGAGCGAAATGTTAGCGCATGCAAATAATATTCATGATAGGGTTTACGTGTATTTGTGTAACAAATGTGGTGCGACTTACGCTAAGACGGCGACAGTGAGACGTCATATGTCTGAACGCCATGGAATTCCACGAGAGATGCAGGGGAAAATCATAAGGGTTAATAAGGGAATTGGTTATCAAGAACAGTAGCTTAGTTTATCAATTTGTGTGAATCAAATGTTCGACCGATTGAACGACTGATCTATAGATAAAGCAATCGGACGCTGGAAAACCAATTTGTACGAAATTATCAATAAATTAATAATAAAGACATTTTGTAACTCATTATGTTTTATTTGGTGAATGTTATTCAAACATTTCTACACAACTTTTGAATGAATATCGATACTTTAAAATCATATCGACTCTTACGAGCATTAAAACTTCTTAATATATTAAGTACGAACTATTCTTGCGAGTTCCTGCTGAATGAAATCAATAATCAATTTAAAGTTTCGAAGAATTATGGAGGACTCGTAGATATGAGTAATAGCCACTTACAAGCACTAACAGCCAACACACGTCCTCGCCCCACAAACCAGAAGTTCTACCATGTTAAATATAGACGATAAAATAATTGATTTTCTCTGTTGCCTATCTTGATTAAATAACTGCATTATTTTCTGAATGATTTATGTAAAGTAAAGTAACAGCCGGCAAATTTCCCACTGCTGGGATAAGGCCTCCTCTTCCATTAAGGAGAGGGCTTGGAACATATTTAACGACGCTGTTCCAATGCGGCTTGGCGGAATGTACATGTGGCAGAATTTCGATGAAATTAGACACATGCAGGTTTCCTCACGATGTTTTCCTTCACCGCCGAGCACGAGATGAATTATAAATACAAATTAGGTGCTTGCCTGGGTTTGAACCCGCAATCATCGGTTAAGATGCACGCTTTCTAACCACTGGGCCATCTCAGCTCTTGTGATGATGAATTATGTGCCTGATTTAAATAAAACTAATTATAACGGATGAATCGCGTATATTAATTATTTTTAAACATCCCGACGTTTCGAGCACTTTGCAGTGTTCGTGGTCACGGGTAGACTAAGATGACATTTGTCTATTTGAAGAACAAAGGAAATATTATTAACAACTACCGCCAACGATTTCTCAATTGATATCTTGAGTAACGTTCCGGTTGCACGCAGAAGGCACTAACTGTATCTTTAGGTCTTGCAGTCTGTTGGATTTGGGATTTTAAATTTTTAATAAGTGGATCCCAGGTGTTAGAAAGTCTCCAACCATCTTCTCTATTGAAGTTCGGATGTTTTTGAATTTCAATAGCCTCGCGTATCATTCTAGGAATGAATCTGTGTTCTCTAGCGAGGATCTGTGGTTTATCAAATCGGATAAAATGGTTAGGTTTATCCAGAGCATGTTCACAGACTGCAGACTTAGAAGAACGCCTATTTTTGACATCTCCTATATGTTCCTTGACCCTGGTACCGATGCTTCTCTTTGTTTGGCCTATGTAAGATAAACCACACTCACATTCGAGTTTATATACTCCTGCAGTTTGTAAAGGGATATTACTCTTGATAGGTCTCAAGAACTGGCTCACTTTCTTATGGGGCTTGTAAACGGTTTTAATCGAAGCTCGCTTCAAGATGTTGCCAATCCTGTCTGTAACTCCTTTCACATATGGTAGAAATGCAGGTTGTCGCTCAACTGTGGGTGGCTTGATACGGCTTCTGCGATGCTGGCGAGGCACGGGCAGCTTGTTCTGGTGGAGTGCAAGCTTGACCTGACGTAGCTCGTCCTCTAGGTGTTCAGCATCGCAGAGATGGTGGGCTCTCTGAAACAAAGATTTGCCAACGGTAGCTAACTGACTAGGGTGGTGGTGCGAGTCACCATTGAGGTATTTGTTTGTGTGTGTGGGTTTCCTATAAACTGTGTGACTTAATGTATTATCAGGATTCTTGATAATAAGGATGTCAAGGAAAGCTAAAGAATTATTTGCCTCTAATTCCATAGTAAATTGAATGTTCTTATTTATAGAATTAAGATGTACTAAAAATGCAGATGTCAGATCACTAGGTAATATTGTGAAAGTGTCATCTACGTACCGTTTATAAAACCTTGGTGTTATTGGTCCGGAGCGAAGAGCCCTCTCCTCCAGGTCTTCCATGAATAAATCGGCGACCACGGGGGATACTGGAGAACCCATGGCTACCCCGTCGACTTGTACATAGAATTCATCATTCCACAATAAATAACCTGATGTGAGGCAGTGATGTAACAGCTCTGCATATTCAATAGGCATGTTGTGTGTCTGTAGCTTCCTCTTAACAATTTCGATGCAGTCTTGTATGGGTAAGCATGTAAACAATGACTGGACATCAAAACTAACCATTGTCTCGTTGTTGGTTAATTTAAGGTCTTTGATTTCACCAACAAACTGGTAAGAATCCTTGACATACGCCGCAGTGTGTCCTCGGAGGGGTGATAATATCCTTGCTATGTGTTGAGCCAATCTATATGTTGGTGTATCGATTTGGCTTACAATAGGACGCAGCGGAGCACCAGTTTTATGGATCTTAGGTAACCCATACAGTTTTGGCGGCTTTGCACATGTAGGCACGAGTGATTTTTTGTCCAGATTTAATTTCTCTTGAGGTTTATCTTACATAGGCCAAACAAAGAGAAGCATCGGTACCAGGGTCAAGGAACATATAGGAGATGTCAAAAATAGGCGTTCTTCTAAGTCTGCAGTCTGTGAACATGCTCTGGATAAACCTAACCATTTTATCCGATTTGATAAACCACAGATCCTCGCTAGAGAACACAGATTCATTCCTAGAATGATACGCGAGGCTATTGAAATTCAAAAACATCCGAACTTCAATAGAGAAGATGGTTGGAGACTTTCTAACACCTGGGATCCACTTATTAAAAATTTAAAATCCCAAATCCAACAGACTGCAAGACCTAAAGATACAGTTAGTGCCTTCTGCGTGCAACCGGAACGTTACTCAAGATATCAATTGAGAAATCGTTGGCGGTAGTTGTTAATAATATTTCCTTTGTTCTTCAAATAGACAAATGTCATCTTAGTCTACCCGTGACCACGAACACTGCAAAGTGGTTTTTTTCGCTTGCGTTAGTGTTGGTTAACACACGTGTTAAGAGATTTTGAGTGTTTACGTTTAGTTTTGTAGTGTATTTTACTGTTAATAGTACTATTAGTTGATATTTGGGTTAGTGGTGTTACTAACATTTATACATATTGTGAGTATTTGCTGTATTTTAATATTCTGTAGTTTTTAAGTTTTATAATGGAGGTTGATACTCCTCCCGAACCCCCTGATCCAGGTGGCTCAGTAGATTTAGTTCCCGACAATTGTTCTTCTCCTTCTATACCTTCTCGTAAACGACAAAGTACTAATGATTCGATTAATTCCGACTCCAACACAAAGAAAACGGTAATTCATCCCACAACCGCAACTCCCTCCATCCAAACGATTTATACCCATCCTTCCTACTCTGAAGGCCCTAAAAGTTATTTAGACAGTGACAAAGGCCCTTTCATTGTTCATGTGTCCCGGGAAGTCTCTGATCCTGCTTCAGGAACTACTATACGGGCTATCAAATTTGGGCAATTTCTACATACTCACAAAATTAGTGGTATTATTAACGATGGTCTTAAAAATGTAGGACGCAATAAAATATCTGTTGAGTTTTCAACAAGCAAGGCAGCAAACTCCTTTCTAGCAAACCCTGTTATTGAAATGTGTAAATACAAAGCTATTGTACCGACTTTCAATATTACTAGAATGGGTTTGATTAAGGGTATTCCCGTGGACTGGACAATGGATGAATTAGCATCATCACTCGAACTTCCCTCTGGATGTGGTGAAGTTTTAAAAATCAGACGCCTTAACAGGAAAACTTTTACTGATGGTGTTATCACATGGGTCCCAACCCAATCTGTGGTTATCACATTTAGGGGGCAAATGCTTCCCAATAAAGTGTTTTCCTATCATACTTCCCTACCTGTAGAAATGTATAAACTTCCTACGATCCAATGCCTGAACTGCTGCCGTTATGGACACATAAAAACTCAGTGCCGATCACAACCTAGATGTTTTAAGTGCTCCAAATCCCACACAGGTGAGTCTTGTGATGTAAGTAAGGATAACGCCACTTGCTTACATTGCTCAGGTGTTCATTTTACTACGGATAAGGACTGTCCTGAATTTTCACGCCAACAATCCATAAAAATTGTTATGTCCCAAGACAATGTGTCATATATAGAAGCATCCTCACGGTTCCCTCCTGTTCGTAGATCCTATGCAGAGATTGCAAAAGAGATGTTCACCCCTCCTATATATTCTCCAACTATCCCAAACAAATCTATCCCTTCACCTATCAGATCCTATCGTAAGACTGTTTTAAGTACTCCTCGCCCAAGATCACCGCTTGGAAAAGGATACGATAAACAGGCTCACCAATCCATTGTTAGCAATTGTCCCTCTACTACTCCCAATGGTTGTGCTCTCAACCAAAATACTTCTCTCCCCGTAAATAACAATCCCAACTTCTTGGAAATGTTAACGAAGATTCTTCTAAGCATTATTTCAACCTGTAATGATATCCCCTTACCGTCCAACGTTGCTCAAGACTTAGGTCAACTATTCTCAATCCTTAAAAATGGCCCCAATCAGCTTCCTTCAATGGAACTGCAAGAGCGTCCGGCCTAAAAAACATGAACTCCTCTCTCTAATTAATCTCCATAAACCTGTCATTATTGCCATCTCTGAAACTTGGTTGATCCCTGGATCCCGATTTCGGGTACCGGGCTTCTCCTGTTTGAGAGATGACAGGAGTGATGGTTATGCCGGGAGTGCCATTTTTATCCGGCACTCCCTTCCCTTTTCCCAAATCCCTCTATCCCTGTCCAGCCAGCATATTAATGCTGTTGCTGTCAGAGCCCTCAACATCTCTTTTCTCTCCCTGTATATCCCTCACCCTAATCCCGCTTTAATTCCCGATTTATCCGCCATCTTCTCTAGTCTCCCTCATCCTATCCTTGTCATGGGTGATTTTAATGCCCACCATACCTCCTGGGGTTCACATTTTTCTGATTCGTTTGCTCTCTTGTTGATGGACATATTTGATGATGCAAACCTCTGCATCCTCAATAATGGCTCACCAACACGTAGAGTATACCCCAACCAAAACCCAAAATCCGTTGTTGACCTATCCCTAACCTCTCCTGCCCTTGCTTCTCAATTATCCTGGAATGTCTTATCATCCTCTTTTGGTAGTGACCACTTCCCTATCCTCCTTTCTTTAAATAACCGATCCATCCCATACTCCAACCCAAATCCTTTATTAAAATATAAATTAAAACATGTTAATTGGTCTGCATATGCTGAATCTGTTGACGACATGATTGACTCCCTCTTTGCGTCGCAAGACTATCGAAATGTAATCCTTTGCTACGACCTTTTCGTTAATGGTATTTTAACTGCAGCTGATCTCCATTTTCCCAAAAAACACATCTCAAAAAATCATTTGCTTTCCACCCCCTGGTGGGATGAGGAATGCAAACGATTAACTGAACAGAGACTAGAGGCTGAAGAAACATACACTATGTGTATGTCTATGGATAATTTTTACAAGTATCAGAGAATCGACGCCAAATTAAAACGACTGATTTCTAAAAAGAAAAAAGTCAGTTGGATTCAATTTTGTGAATCCCTGAGCCCTCGTTCCTCTTCCTCTGCAGTCTGGTCCCAACTTAAAAAATTCCGCCGTTGCCTTAACTCTGACAACCCTACCTCAAATACTCCTTCTGAGTGGCTTAACAATTTTGCTGATAAGCTTGCCCCCCCTTTTGTCCCATATGAGGACAGTTTTCTAATTTCTACGCCAGCATCTACTTTGGATGAAATGGATGCCCCCTTCTCTTTTTCCGAACTTCAATGCGCATTAAATGGTTTATCCGATTCGACACCTGGGGAAGATGGCGTTCCTTACTCTTTTATTTCCAAATTGAATGATAAAGGTAAACATTGTTTTTTAAATATTATAAACTCGGTTTTTATCAAAGGAATCATCCCGCAATCTTGGAAGTCACAAATTGTTATTCCCATTCTTAAACCGGGTAAGAACCCTTCCGATTTCAATTCTTATAGACCTATAGCTTTATCATCTACTTTGGCAAAGATCACTGAACATCTCTTGAAGAATCGCCTGGAATGGTTAATGGAAAGCAGAAACATACTTGCTCCCTCTCAATTTGGCTTTCGGAAGGGGTCGAGCACTATTGATAGTCTAAGCATACTTACAACAGACATTCGAATTGCCTTCGCTAAAGGAGAGTACCTTGTGGGAATCTTTCTTGATATATCTTCTGCATATGATAATGTCCTTCTTCCGTTGCTCAGGCAGAAAATGCAACAGCTGAGTATTCCTCCGAGGATAGTTCATTTCATATGTAATCTGTTAACTTGCAGATCAATAACGGTAAGACACCAACATCTCTCACTTCCCCCCAGATTCGTCTGGAAAGGTCTTCCTCAAGGCTCTGTACTCAGTCCTCTGCTTTATAGCATATACACTCATGACCTCGATTTGTCTGTTAACAACTTTTGTAACATCCTCCAGTATGCTGATGACGTAGTTTTATATCATAGATCAAGTTCCGTTGAAAATTTATCATTTCGATTAAACTCTGCTTTGCATTACCTATCCCAATGGCTCTGTGACCATGGCTTGTCGCTGTCGATAGCCAAAAGTCAAGCAGTGATTTTTACGAAAAAAAGACGTATTCCTGCCTTTGATCTGTTTTATGAGGGTCAATGCATTAACTTTGTAGACAAAACAAAATTTCTTGGTATAATTCTCGATTACAAACTGAACGGAATTTCTCACTCCGATTACATAGCCAAGAAATGTGAAAAATCTATTAATGCCCTTAGAGCAGTGTCTGGAGTCTGGTGGGGAGCTCACCCTTATACATTAAAATTGATCTATAACGCAATAGTTCGTAGTCATTTGGACTATGGACTGTTCGTTCTAGATCCTTTTAATAAATCAGCTTCAGAAAAATTAAATAAAATACAATATAAATGTCTCCGTATTATATTGGGTGCGATGAAATCCACCCCTACTAATGCTCTGCAGGTTGAGTGTGTTGACCCTCCTCTACAGATAAGGAGGCAATATCTTTGTGACCGCTTTATCATCAGATTGTTACAGCTACCCTCCCATCCTCTACTGATTAGATTAAACAAACTATCCCACCTTTGTAACCCAGATAATCCGGCATCCCCATTCCTATTAAACAGTTTCCTCAAGTATACCAAACTCCCCCATCCACTTACCACTTTTCCCTCTAATCCTCTTTTTTCCACGTCCTTTAAAGCACTTATTTATAATCCTCCGGTAATAACAAATCTTGGACTCGTAAAAGGTTCCCCTGATGCTAATATCCAATTTCAAACAATTTTTCATCAAAATTGGCCTAATCATCTCCCTATATATACTGATGCCTCTAAGCTCTCGCCGACCGGCTGCGTTGGTGCAGCTTGTTGGATTCCTAAATTTAAAATAGCACTATTATTTAAATGTCCCCCCGAAACCTCTGTATTCTCCGGTGAGGCCATCGCTTTACTGGAAGCCGTAAAGTATGCCCTGTCACACAATATTCAGCAAACAATTATTTTATGTGACTCACTAAGCTGTCTGTTAGCCATTAAAGAGAATCCTTTTCGTAGCAGATCAAGACTTTCAATCGTTTTTAAGATCAGAGAGGCCCTGTTGTCCTGTCATCAACAAGGGCTACAAGTCCTGCTGGTCTGGATTCCTAGCCATTCAGCTATATCTGGTAATGAGATGGCAGACTCATATGCTAAGATTGCTATCCAATCTGGTACATCTGAGCATTTTGCCAACACATCTCAGGATTTGCTTTCTCTTGCCAAAGCTGAAATGATTAAATCCTGGAATTCTTTTTGGGTTTCATCAAAATTGGTCAAGGGTAAATATTATTCGGCGTTACAACCTGAAATTCCGAGGCGACCTTGGTTTTCATCTCACAGGCACGCTGACCGTTGGGTCACCTCCACCATCTGTCGGTTACGCCTCGGCCATTCATGCACACCTACTCATCTAGCAAAAATCAGAGTTCGTGATCACTCGCTGTGTGAATGTGGCCTAGACGAAGGCTCTGCAACCCATATCCTGTTCCTTTGCCCTAAACTTCTTCGTCCCATTTATGACATCCTCCCTCCTAAAGTCCCTCGCCCTATAAATGTTGAATGTTTGTTGACGTTTGTGTTTAGTCCATTTTGTTCAATCTTATGTAAATATATCAAATTAAATAAAATTAAGTTGTGAATAGTCCAATTTTTCATATTTTATTACATATATAGTTTAGAATACTAACAACTATTTTTTTTTTTTTAATTATCTTATTATTAACTCTTAATGTTTGTGTTGTTCTAGGTTAAGGATTAACAAGGAAATTAATACTACTATTCTTGACTTTAAAATTCAATTGAGTTTAGTGTCTCAACCGTACCGATCAATCTCATTCGTGTCTTCTCCATCCTACGTGACATTGGCGAAATAATCTGTGCCCTGCCGGCACAACTACAAGCCATTAAACTAAGAATTGAATTGAACACTGCAAAGTGCTCGAAACGTCGGGATGTTTAAAAATAATTAATATACGCGATTCATCCGTTATAATTAGTTTTATTTAAATGTGTAATAATCGCGAAAATTTAAGACAACATTATGTGAACCAGTACGGACTGGAAACATCAAATCAAATTCGCCGGTTGGAGTACCTAAAAGTCAAACATGCCCGATTCGTAACGTCCATGAACTTCCTGAAAAGATGCCGTGACAATAATCTTATTCCGGTTTGTGTAAGGATCGCACCTAAGAAGGACATAAGGCATGGTGATAAAATACTCAATCAGGCAAGTAAGAAATTATTATTACAACTCATCCGAGAACATCGATTTGACGCGCGACGGTTAACGGATCAAATTGACAACCTAAGTAAAGAACTCGAGTCGCGATTATCAAATACAGATTGGCAAAAATGCAACGATTTTACCAATAAACGAGCCGCTACAAAATATAATAACTTAAAATTAAAACAAATAGAAAAGTTCGAAAAACTCAGCGGGGTAAAATCAAATTATAACAATTTCAATAATGGCAACACCGGGGAAATTCAAAAACCTGCGCGTACGTCACTTGTCAATCTGTCAAAACAAAGTTTAGATGAATCGACTGTTGCGGTATTAAATAAAGGCTTAAATTTTGCACCGGCTCCATCCAAAATACCGTTTGAAGACATTATTTGCAATGTGGAGGAGTGTCTTTTCAAAAATAACATCACAAAGGAAGACTCGGAAGCTATTCGACAGGACATCTCGAGTGTTTTACGTCGAAGCCGGCCACCGAAAAGAAACCTTACTCGTGATGAATCTATTGCTCTGAAGAACCTACGCAACAATAAAGACATTACAGTCCTCCGAGCAGATAAGGGAAACGCGACCGTTGTGATGGATACGTGTGATTATAACCAGAAAATTTCCGCGATTTTATCGGATGTTAAAACTTATAATAAAGTAAATAAAGATCCTACAAATAATATTCTTAAAAAGACATCCGCGTTAATATCAAAACATCAAGAGAAATTAAATCTGGACAAAAAATCACTCGTGCCTACATGTGCAAAGCCGCCAAAACTGTATGGGTTACCTAAGATCCATAAAACTGGTGCTCCGCTGCGTCCTATTGTAAGCCAAATCGATACACCAACATATAGATTGGCTCAACACATAGCAAGGATATTATCACCCCTCCGAGGACACACTGCGGCGTATGTCAAGGATTCTTACCAGTTTGTTGGTGAAATCAAAGACCTTAAATTAACCAACAACGAGACAATGGTTAGTTTTGATGTCCAGTCATTGTTTACATGCTTACCCATACAAGACTGCATCGAAATTGTTAAGAGGAAGCTACAGACACACAACATGCCTATTGAATATGCAGAGCTGTTACATCACTGCCTCACATCAGGTTATTTATTGTGGAATGATGAATTCTATGTACAAGTCGACGGGGTAGCCATGGGTTCTCCAGTATCCCCCGTGGTCGCCGATTTATTCATGGAAGACCTGGAGGAGAGGGCTCTTCGCTCCGGACCAATAACACCAAGGTTTTATAAACGGTACGTAGATGACACTTTCACAATATTACCTAGTGATCTGACATCTGCATTTTTAGTACATCTTAATTCTATAAATAAGAACATTCAATTTACTATGGAATTAGAGGCAAATAATTCTTTAGCTTTCCTTGACATCCTTATTATCAAGAATCCTGATAATACATTAAGTCACACAGTTTATAGGAAACCCACACACACAAACAAATACCTCAATGGTGACTCGCACCACCACCCTAGTCAGTTAGCTACCGTTGGCAAATCTTTGTTTCAGAGAGCCCACCATCTCTGCGATGCTGAACACCTAGAGGACGAGCTACGTCAGGTCAAGCTTGCACTCCACCAGAACAAGCTGCCCGTGCCTCGCCAGCATCGCAGAAGCCGTATCAAGCCACCCACAGTTGAGCGACAACCTGCATTTCTACCATATGTGAAAGGAGTTACAGACAGGATTGGCAACATCTTGAAGCGAGCTTCGATTAAAACCGTTTACAAGCCCCATAAGAAAGTGAGCCAGTTCTTGAGACCTATCAAGAGTAATATCCCTTTACAAACTGCAGGAGTATATAAACTCGAATGTGAGTGTGGTTTATCTTACATAGGCCAAACAAAGAGAAGCATCGGTACCAGGGTCAAGGAACATATAGGAGATGTCAAAAATAGGCGTTCTTCTAAGTCTGCAGTCTGTGAACATGCTCTGGATAAACCTAACCATTTTATCCGATTTGATAAACCACAGATCCTCGCTAGAGAACACAGATTCATTCCTAGAATGATACGCGAGGCTATTGAAATTCAAAAACATCCGAACTTCAATAGAGAAGATGGTTGGAGACTTTCTAACACCTGGGATCCACTTATTAAAAATTTAAAATCCCAAATCCAACAGACTGCAAGACCTAAAGATACAGTTAGTGCCTTCTGCGTGCAACCGGAACGTTACTCAAGATATCAATTGAGAAATCGTTGGCGGTAGTTGTTAATAATATTTCCTTTGTTCTTCAAATAGACAAATGTCATCTTAGTCTACCCGTGACCACGAACACTGCAAAGTGCTCGAAACGTCGGGATGTTTAAAAATAATTAATATACGCGATTCATCCGTTATAATTAGTTTTATTTAAATGTGTAATAATCGCGAAAATTTAAGACAACATTATGTGCCTGATTGTTATTTGGACATTTAATTAATTTCAAATTGAAAAAAAATCATACGGTTATAAATTGTTGTTTTTAATATTGACTCCACAATCAGTGTCGATTAAATCAAGCGCAATTTTAATATTGTCCATACAATTATTATACCACAGTAATAATGTTATATTATATCAACAATATATCGTATTAAACAAATTTGTATTCCGCTCTCTATTTATTCCTGTGTATGCTTAGATCTTTAAAACTACATACAACTTCATAAGTATAATACATGCATAACATAGTAGAGGAACACTTATAATGTCCGTGTTTAAGTGGTGAATAAATATATAATTTTGCGCTTAACGCAAACGTTGGCTGAACCATAAGACATACATTATAAAAACGTACCACAGTATTGTACACCTTAAAAAAATCTCTAAAAAAGTCCGCGGTGGTATGTATCTATTTCTTAAGGATAACCCACAATAACCATTTAATCCTTTACTTTTTACGCGAAATAATGGCTTATTTACGAAGCTATTTTAAACAGAAATGCATTAATCCTTATCCAATTTAGAACCTTAAATACTTTTAATGTTAATCAATGTGGCCTTTTACACAATGTAATTCAATGAATATTATCGAAGATATTACAGATTTAAAATGTCAGAACATAGAGGTTTGTATTGTCTAATAACAAAAAAACTCAGGTTTTACAACAATTTAGGTTAGTTTATAAAGACATTCTGTAACATACATATTTAGTAATATCATTGCAATTATGCGAAGCAGAGGCGGGTCGCTAGTTAATTATAGATATTAGTAAATATTGGACAACATCACATACATTACTCTGATCCCAATGTAGCTAAAGCACTTATGTTGTGGAAAATCAGAAGTAACGACGGTATTACAAACACCCAGACCCAAGACAACAGAAAACTAATGAACTTTTTCTTAATTGACTCAGCCGGGAACCGAACCAGGGACTTCTGAGTTGCGTTTGAAAACCGGTGTACACACTACTCGATCTCAGGAGTCGTTGTTCGCCGAGAATATTAGCTTACTATATTCGATTCACGATATCGTCGGTACAGGTTTCAAAGTTTCGGTCGCTAAGCCACGAAAACTGGGCGACTACTATGCCTGATCTTTTACCACATGAACGACTAAGTGTAAGCTTTGGGATATTTTTTTGTTTACAATATTTCATTGAACTTGCATAGACAATATAAATCATTTTAAGCTTAGAAGGTCTGTCGTCCTATGGTTACATATACGATGATAATTGGTCAAAAAAGTAGTACCTATGTGTGTTCTCATGCGAAAGTAACTGCCTGTATGTTTCTCTTGCACACCCAAGCCAAATTCCATGCAATTGGTAATAAAGTAAGCTTGAACTGAAGGAAAGATGAGGGGTACTTTTAATGCCTAAAACCTGACGAACAATCCGACGACATATCCGAAAACGTAAGTAAAGCCGGGGGTTTAATCAGAGAACGAGATTGGCA
The DNA here is from genome assembly GCF_905220365.1 of Vanessa cardui. Taxonomy (NCBI): domain Eukaryota; kingdom Metazoa; phylum Arthropoda; class Insecta; order Lepidoptera; family Nymphalidae; genus Vanessa; species Vanessa cardui. The sequence continues at coordinate 1,641,563 of NC_061144.1, read as the reverse complement.
CATAGATAATGTTACCAACTTTTACTAGTCTCTATTAATATTATAAATGTGAAAGTCACTCTGTCTGTCTGTCTAACTACCTTTCACGACCAAACCGCTGAAGCGAAATTCGTTATGAAGCAAACTTTAACTCCAAGGAAGGACAATGGTTACTTTTTTGCCTACCACATGATATCCAACCCCTTAAAACGCGAGCGAATCCATCGGCGGCATCTATTATGTAACATTGCCAAGAAATTACGTCTCTCGTGCCTGTACTTGCAATATAATATTAAGGATTTTTATTTAATATATTATTATTATAAATCTCCACAGAGATATCCCGGACGCTGTCCAAACCAGAACATCCGGGAAAATTCCCATGAATGAGGGAGCCCAACTTATACATATACCATTTTTTGTCCTATTTGAACAATCTTGGCTAGCTATCATGGCATTTATAGAATTTTTCATTTCATTTAATTATATTGAATTTACGCTTTAATTAGTCGATTGAAGTCACTTAAGAATTACTGATGGATTGAGTTAAGTACATTAAAACATTATCAGAGCGGGATTGATTTTGACATTTTTTTTATGGTATAACTTGGCCGACGAGCATATGGGCCAGCTGATGGTAAGTGGTCACCATCACCCATAGACAATGACGCTGTAAGAAATATTAACTATTCCTTACATCGTCAATGTGTCACCAAACTTGGAAACTAAGATGTTACGTTCCTTGTGCCTGTAGTTACAATGGCTCACTCACCCTTCAAATCGGAACACAAGAATACTGAGTTCTGTTGTTTGGCGGTAGAATAACTGATGAGTGGGTGGTACTTACCCAGACGGGCTTGCACAAAGCCCTACCACCAAGTAGGCATGATGTTCGAATAATGTTACTCAAGACGGTGTGTTCTTTATTTTTTGAAATCCGAATACATTTTTAGGAAAACGTATTTGTAAGTCATTCAGTAGATCATTATGTTGTGGAATAACAGGTCCTCATATATCCAACCGTATCTAGTGTCGAGGAGGATAATCGATCTTGTCACATAATTTTTACCCAATTACGTTCCTCCTTACAAACGGCAGAAACTGGTGACGAAACTAAAACTAGAAAAGGGTTGATAAAAGAAAGATCTTCATTTGATTCGTGATTTATGTTATCTGTATTATTAAATTTGATAGTAACATAATATATTTTATATTTCCCATTTAAATTAATAGCGGACCTACTCTTTACTCATAAGTTATTATAGCTTTTATTTATACACCATTAGGCGTAGCACGTTGAACATTTGATCAACCTTCCTACCTTCTGGGTAGTGTCATAAATAGGCGGACTAATAAATGTGCCACCTGATAGTAACCGATCACTACTGCCCGTATAACTTGCTTGTATAAAGTTTTAATCGTTTCTTATATCGATATCGTGGAATTGATTTTGACAACTCTGTTGAGATGAATCTTGTGACTATAGTCACACTGTCTCACTCACTCTTCAAATTGCAATATTAAGTACAAGCTGTGCCCGCAACCATTTACGCGTTTGAATTTAACAAAAAAAATATTATTGTAGCCTAAATTACTCCTAATTTTATCAGTTATCTGCCAGTGAAAGTCCCGTCAAAATCGGTCCAGCCGTTCCAGAGATTAGCCGGAACAAACAGACAGACACATAGACAAAAATTACTGTGTGTACATACATATGCATTCAGTAAAAAAGGGCTATTTTAATATTACAAACATACACTCCAATTTTATTATCTAGCTTAGTGGCTAGCATCAAGTGAATATCACACAGTGAAATTTAATTGAACAAAATCTAAATTACATTTATAGCATGCATTTTATTTATCTAAAGTTACAAAAATGTATAAATAAAATATACCCAAATAAAACTCAATGTCATTACAAATAAAGTGTTGAGCTAAAAAAACAAACATATTCTTCAATACATACATAAAACAATTCAGTTTTTCAACCACAATACCAGTGGACTGTATCACTTCCACAACACAATACACTAAAAAGCGACTGGTAATTTTCATTTACAATAGAAAACCGGACTGTATGTAATTTTAAACCTTTTCACTGATAACTTAAAGTACATTTCTCATTGTATAGAAAAACCGTCGTACTGTTTTACTGTCCATGCCTGAGCACAAATGAGAGAGAATGGCGTATTTAGAAACGTGCCAGGGCTTGTACGCCCATCATTTCCTGGTGCTGTCTAAATAGAACCATTTAACGTGATATCGAATCCATTTCGTGGTGAAGGCTGCGGAATTATTGCTATTGATTGATATATGACTTTATTGCTGAATGTTATTTACGTTAAATATTTCCATAGATTGTAACTATTGGTGATAGCTTTTGGTTTTTAATATTGAATATTGTTACGTAAGAAGATGATATAACATGAGGCTTGTGGAATGGGTAAAACTGGTGGCTTTGTGGAGAGTAACCAGATGTTTTACCTCCAAACCGGGTTTCTTACAATTTCTTTTTTTGGTTTGAAGTGTGTGTGAGCAAGTTTTACAACACTTACACAGGAAATCATATTATCTTGGTGATAAATATTTTTTTTTAACAAAACATTAATTACAGGCGGCTGCGACCACTTACCACCAAGTACTAAAACTCGTCCGCCTGTCTTTATCATAAAAAAGTGAATATGATAATATTATATTCTAAAACCTTTTCTGAAAAGCACTCCAATTTTGGGTATAAGTTTTATGTATATCCTTTTAATAGCCTTTTTCAGTAAGGTCTAAAAAAGCCGTCTCTGTTTAAACGATATTCATATTTCTGATGGAGGTTTAATAGTTGGTACAAACAGAGAGACTAACATTTAATATTCACGAAAACATTATCTATATAAGGATTCTTGTAAATAATTTACAAAACTAAATTGCTCTTAGATGCCCCATACCCAATCCTTCTAGACTTTGTCGTCCTGCTGTTTAGACTTCGAAATGATTTCGTTATGGTATTCGAAACCGGTGCATTAAATGTCATGGTAGGAATGATAAAGAATAATAAAATTATCACTTAGTGTTAGGACTATGTGCAAGCTCGTCTGTCAGTACTATTCATACAATTTATAACCTGGCCCCAAAAGATTCTTTAAGATGTAAAATTAAGGAAATTAAAATAATGACCGTCGCTTCTCAATTTGTTTTGATGTTATGTAAAGACGCAAAATCGTAAATGACTTTTCCAAAAATTGTGACGTGCATTATATTGATACTAAACAAGAATATACTTGTTACTCTAAGTACCCGATTACACAAGGAAACATGTAATTAAAAAAAAAGAAAAATATCAGCGAAAGATCAAAATCAAAATCAAAATAAACTTTATTCGAGTAGGCTTTTACAAGCACTTTTGAATCGTCATTTAACAATTAAGTGGAACTACCAAACTCGAAACTCAACGGAGTTTCTTTCGCCGGTTCTTATCAGCTCCGAGGCGATAAATTCCAAACCAGTGGTAGATTTTTGACTAAGCTTTATACTTGCTTAGTCAAAAATCTACCATTATACATTTGTATATTGTTTAAGGATTTTTGACTTTGACACGCCATTAGGCATCAGCGGTTCTCGTTTGGGCTTGAAATCATGACTCAGTAAAGATTCGCAATAATCCATTGGATTGAAGACATGCCGGCTTTTGATGTTTGTTCTCATAGAAATGGGATGAGGAAATACACTAGAGCGATGTTATGCTTTAGTTTCCTTATATTTCGAGGTGTACGAATCACTCAACGTCGCGCGTTTGTACGTTACGTGAGGGTATTAATGAGATATATGATATAAAGAAATAAATAACAAGATGGAATTCATGACATAGTTATTAATAACTATCCAACCTAACCCTACTGCGATATCGTTAGAATCTATATTAAATTATAAATGAATAAATAAATATGAGACAACATAACATATATTAATCTGATCCCAATGTAAGTAGCTAAGGCACTTGTGTTATGGAAAATCAGGAGTAACGACGGTACCACAAACAGCCAGACCCAAAACAACATAGAAAACTAGTGATATTGACTCGGCCGGGAATCGAACCCGGGATCTCTGAGTGCATGAAAACCGGTGTACACACCACTCGACCACGGAGGTCGTCAATATCAATATTATGAATGTGAAATTAACTGTATCTTTCTGTCTGTCGCATTTTCACGACCAAACCGCTGAAGCGAATTTGATGAAATTAGGTAGGAAGGAAATTTGATTCCAAAATTATTTTTTGCCTAACACATGACAACCAACAACCTAAAACGCGAACAAAGCTACGGGTGACTACGGATTGGTCTTGTAGTTCCAATAGGTAAATCTTAATAGAATATTGTAGGTTCCACTGCAGGGTAACTCTCCCGAGTTTCAGACTTTACAGTCATATTTTTGTTTATAATTTATCTCAGGCACGACGTGTGAAACGTGCATTTGTCTATATCCTTAACAACGTAGATCAGTCTTCTATTGAGCAATATATTGTAACACAAAATTGAAGTTAATATCGTGAATATGAAAATTACACGCTGTCAATATTATCGCGTGGCGTTTTCCCAAGACGCTCGTGATAACGCCAAGCAGCGAGAAGTTTAAGCTAGATTAGTACTGTCTTTTGGGTGACCATAACTAGATATCTTTGTCAGACTCAATTTATGTGATAATTGTTTCTAATAACAGGACCTGTTTTGTAAAACGATTTTTTTTTTATGTTATAGGTTGGTGGACAAGCGTATGGGCCACCTGATGGTAAGTGGTCACCATCACCCATAGACAATGACGCTGTAAGAAATATTAACTATTCAATACATCGTCCATGTGCCATCAACCTTAGGAACTAAGATGTCCCTTGTGCCTGTAGTGACACTGGCTCACTCACCCTTCAAACCGGAACACAACAATACTGAGTACTGTTATTTGGCGGTAGAATAACTGATGAGTGGGTGGTACCTACCCAGACGGGCTTGCACAAAGCCCTACCACCAAGAAAATTCTATGCGTTTTGTTACATTATTTATTAAACAGACATCAACAACTTTTTAGGCAGTTGCAAACAAAAAAAGCTATGTAAAAAATTCCTATAACTAAAGTAATATTCTAGTAAAGTTTTAGATAATATTTTATCTCTGGAATATCTATGGTAGTATCTGGCAAAGCACGGGAAATGGGCCGTCTGATGGTAAGTTGTCAAAACCGTCTATAGACATTGGAATTTCAAGAAATGTTAACCATAAATTATAAACGCGCCAACTCTGACCATTGTCAGTTCAGTTCTTATGTATTTTTATGAATAATACCTAATTAAGCCTGTAGTTACAAGTCAGTGCAGTCTATATTGCTGCAATAGTTACTTATCCAATACAATTAACGTCTTTTATATAGTTTTGCCATTAGACACATGATGGATTGCAAATACAAATTGAGCACATGAAAATAGCTGCTAACCCATTGAATCCGCTGTATTCGGCCAAGATTTACATACTCTAATCATTGGACCAAATCTGATATCAAATAAACAAAACAGTCAATTAATCATTACATTGATAATACTGATTTAAGGCGATAGTGGCTTCTGGGAATGTCCCAAGTCGCTAACGCCAATCTCTCTGATTATTTAAGTTCGTACTTTGAACTAGATAAGAACTGTTGGTAACGTTTAATGCTCAAATCTGTATGATCGAGACCCAAAGAGAGGTTCTTAAGAAAAGAGATTATTCGTTGAAAGAAACACGATATTATCTGAACTCAGGAAGATATACATCACATCAATTCAGATTCAAAGACGATAACCATCAAAAAGAGCCGAAATGGCCCAGTGGTTAGAACGCGTGCATCTTAACCGATGATTGCTCGTTCAAACCCAGGCGAGCACCACTTAATATACAAGTGCTTAATCTGTGTTCATCTCGTGCTTGGCAGTGAAGAAAAACATCGTAGGAAACCTGCATGTGTCTAACTTCATAAAAATTCTGCGACATGTGTATTTCGTCAACCCGGAAAATTGTGGTGGAATATGTTCCAAGCCTTCGCCTCAAAAATGGGGAGACGAGGCCTCAGCCCAGCAGTGGGTAATTTATAGGCTGTTGTTGTTGTTTTTGTTGTTAACAATCAATATCCTTAAGTGTAGACCACCTGACATCTCACACCAGAATTCATTAAAAAATAAATAAATCATTATTTATCACAATACTATAACAGATCAATACGACGGTAGTCTTAGAAGACAATTAGTCGATTGTCTAATAACGATTTGAAAAATAAGTCGCATTTATTAGTCAGTTAATTGAGAAGGTTTGTATTACATACCATGACCCAATAACGTTATGTAGTTCAAACCACACAAAGCAGCTGTCGTACATATATATCACAAATATATATAGCGTTAAACCGTTCTAGGAAATTTGAAATTATATCAATACCTATTCGTATACTTTGTCCTTTTAACTTTTTTGAATAAGGAATTATTTTCCAAGGAAAAATGTTGACTTCAGTGTTCCAAATTTAAAAGAAATTATTTACACTGTATGTAAAACAGTAATTTTATTAAAAGTGAAATCGTTTTTCGTTTAAATTCTAGGTAGACAGTAAAATGGACTACTATATAGTAAGTTGTCACCAGTGCTCATACTCGTAGTCTCTAGCGTTGTAAGAAATATGAACCATCATAAGCATATATGTACACTGGGTCACTGACCTTGAAACAGAACTATATTAAGTAGTAGCTGTGCCCGCGACTTCGTGCGCTTTTGAATTAAACTGAAATTTTTCATATAATTCTAAAATAAACGTAGACTAAGTTACTCCTTATTACATCAGCTATGCTAGTGATAGTCTCTTCAAAATCGGTCCAGCCATTCCAGAGACTAGCCGGAATAAACAGGCAGACAAAAAATGTAAGTAATGTTATTTCGGTATATGTACCATGTATACATACATATGCATTGTAGAAAAGCGGGCTATTTTAATATTACACTTAACAGACACTCCAATTTTATTATATGAGTGTAATATTGATTAAACGACTGTACCACAAACACCCAAACCCAAGATAGCATAGCAATGAACTTTTTCTGCATCGGCTGGGATGGGTATCGAACCCTGGATCACGGAGTGAGAACGACAAACTACTCGACCACGGAGGTCGTCAAATAGGCTTATTTTAATATTACAAACTCTATATATATAATTGTTGTATATAGGAACAATATGTAATGAGCGTGTGTTACCAATAGTTAATACACGACATTACGAATTCACGTTCAGATCTCATTGGTTGTTCGAATCGGTTCAGAATATCTGTGAGTTAAATTTAAATGGTGTAAACAATGTTACTGAATGAATACATAACATTATTATTTTATTAAAAGTCTAGGATTTGCATTGATATTATTTTTTAATTTATTTATTGTTGCTTAAAAGCCCAGTGGCTTAGAAGACTTTGAATGTTAATTGATGTTTCCGAGTCTCATCCGGAAAACTACTCTATATTTAACGTTAATTTCACGTTAAGTATTAATAACTCATTTTGTGGTCAGTGGCGAAGGAAAACATCGGAAGAAAACTTATATGTGGTGAGATTCTGCTAGGTGGTAGGGCTTTGTGCAAGCCCGTCTGGGTAGGTACCACCCACTCATCAGTTATTCTACCGCCAAATAACAGTACTCAGTATTGTTGTGTTCCGGTTTGAGGGTGAGCCAGTGTAACTACAGGCACAAGGGACATAAAATCTTAGTTCCCAAGGTTGGTGGCACATTGACGATGTAAGGAATAGTGAATATTTCTTACAGCTTCATTGTCTATGGGTGATGGTGACCACTTACAATCAGGTGGCCCATATGCTGGTCCGCCAATCTACACCATAAAAAAAAGGTAATTTACGAACCTACGAGTATTTCTCAAAAAGCTATGGAGGTCTTTGCCCAGCATTTACAAGCTGTCACTTTTACTTTAATGGTATAAGCGTACTTAACGCGTGAGGTTTAAAAAGCCCAATATTCATTTATGCAATATAATTTCTAAAAGGTCTTAATTAAAGAATGCCGACTCGTATATTTAAAATTCGCTTATTAAGGCTCCGAGCGTAAATAAATTATAATATTTTGGTATAAAACTTGAAAAGTTCCCAATTATTATTATATTTATTCCTTTAACTTCAATTAAGGAACCGCGGATCCTTAAAATAACGATCACTCTAAACGACCGAATGAAATAATACCTAGAATTGTCATTAAAAACCTTAATTTTGAATAGGAATTTATCATTTTTATAGGGTAATGAAAAAAGGGTGCGAATAAAATAGACCCACCCCCTCAATCTGAATATACAATACTGATTACTTCTCATGTAATGTATTATATTTTTTATTTAGAATAAGTACGATATAATTATATATTTTAACTAATTGATCACATACATTAATTTTTCAATAAAATACAAACATCAAATCAAAGCAAAATTTATTTTATTTTACAAGTCACTTACAGGCCTTTTAATTCCGGTTCGATATAAAGATTCTATCGAGACAAACCGTGTATTCATGATGGGTACCAGTACGAGTTCATTACCTATTCTACTGTCAAACCAGTGAGACAGTGTAATTTCAGGCATAAATGAATTAATTTATTTCTCAAACCTGATAACACGTCGGCAGTGTAATTAATGTTTATGGGAGATAGGGACCACTAGCCATCATGGTACTTTAATAGTATCAAAAAAAAATCCAGTAATAATGAAAAGAAACTCAACAAAGAACTGATCGGAGATTCGATCCTATTTAATTCTTAGAGCGTGTTCGTCTGCTGTCTTGTAAAAAGGGAAAAACAAAATCTCTTATAATCCTGAATTTTAAAATTTAACATTTTGATTGATGTTTTAAACTTCGTTTAGTTTCGCGGTCAAATGGAAGGTAAAGCTAAATTGGCATCTAAAAAGATGTTTCTTCAGTTACAGGGCACAGAATCTTTTCTTCACCTTTGCAAATTAAGTCAGAATTAGATGTACCACATACATAAAACCACTCTGGTAGTTGGTGCTACCACCAAGCCTTTGCTTTGAGCAAACCTGTCTGTTTGAGATGACCCATTCCTTCAGACCTATTCATCAGATATTCTACCGCCAAACAGCAGTACTCAGTATTGTTGTGTTTCATTTTGAAGGGTATATTGTAACCTTTAGTTATATTAGTTTACAGGCACAATGGACATAACATCTCAGTTCACAATATTGCCGGTGTATTGGCGATGAAGAAATGGTTAATCTTTCTAACAGCGTCATCGTTTCTGGTGCTGTCAACTTACGTCAGGTGGCCCATTTGGTTGTCCGTCAATCTATGTCATAAAAAAGTAATTTTCCATCAGATGAGACTCATAGACTCCTGCTTTTTTGTTTGCCTACTATAATTACAAAAAAAATTATGTTAAGTTACTACCGGATTGAATTGAATATTCAACCAATAAGTAATTAAGTCATTATTCTATTATACCAATTAAATATAATGATATCAACCCGACCAAATTCGGCTACGTCGTTCATTCCTAAGATAGACTCCGCAGAATCTGTTTTATAATTACCTTCACGCTTTTTATCATCCTTAAGCATATAATAAGCAATATACTATACTTAAAGCATAATGCTTTAAGTATAGTCTATTTCGAATCTCACTTACGCATAAGCCATGTTTCTAAAAAGGTTATCTGAGGAAACGCGTGACGCAATCAACTGTCAAAATTTATGGAGAGAGGTGACATATTGACAAAAATATCCTCCTATCAACTGTTATCTCATTTCTTTGTATGAAATATGAAAGAGAAGGATATATGATAAGATTGGGCTACGTGACCGAAGGATAGTCAGCTTAATCCTATTTACCGGCAAACATTACAAAACGGGTCGCTTAGGTTTCGGGCAGGTAAGCGGGTGCCCCTTGGGGACATCGCTATCATTCCATCTTACAAGGTTACGGGTTAAGTGAACAGCGTTTTTTATTTTTCTTATTCAATATATTTTTTACTAATTTTTGTTGTTTTATTTTGTAAAACAATTTTTTTTTTCTCAACTTTGGATGTTGTTATGTTTATCGCGGTATTATTTGTGAAAAAAGGAAATTCCGTAACAGCGCGATTTTCAAGACATTTTCTACCTCGGAAAACCACTCTGTGGGAACAGCTTTCGCCGGCGGATTTTCGACCCGATAAGATTTGGGAACCTTGAAAAAAAGAGCGCCTCCTTCCTTAAAGGCCGGTAATGCACCTGCAAGACCCCCGGTGTTGCATATGTCCATGAGCGGTTGTGATCACTTTCCATCAGATGAGCCTCCTGCTTTCTTGTTATATAACATAAAAAAATTACGAAGAAACTTGCACAACTCAACCATCTCATTAACATAAAGAGAACAGTACATTGTAGTTGAAAATTTACAGGATATTTCATACTTATCACGCATTTTATTAATTTTTGATTTGAATTGTAATTTACATTTATTTTTTCTTGTCTTCACATTTTTTTGTATTGATTGCTTTTGGAAACTGTAGTGATCAATCTTTTGTCTTTGTATTTTGTTTAAATGCATCGCTTTATAAAAATTGTTATTCTTGCGAGTTGTTGCGAGTCACACCTTTTTTACCAAGAATATCTTAGCTCAGTTGTGAAACTGAATAGAAAAGTAATGAAAGGAGAAATTTAAGTTTTTTTTTTTATTATTAATTAAATTTGTTACTTTCCAATGATGATATTACTATATGTCCTGCACTTGCGGAACTTTAATTATTTAAATTAAATATACCAACTAATGTATCTTTAATTCACGTATTAATCGGAGTAAAGTTCTGTTTGTTACAAGAAGCAATTAAATGAAGTAGCTGAAGAACACTCTGAGCTATTTTTCGTCTTCACCAGGTCTTGTACACTTTTAGGACTAAACCAAGAAGCTCAAAAATGGACATCATCATCAGCTTGATTTTGTCCACTGCTGAACATAGGCCTCTCCAAGTGCACGCCACTGTGGTCTTTCTTCGGCTACTTACTGGATGCGATCCAGCTCATGCCTGCCGTCTTGCGTATATCACTCCACCATGCCTGAGGAAGTCCTACGCTACGTTTGCCGAGATGCGGTCTCCACTCTAGAACATGTTTTCCCCAAAAATGGATAAGAAGACCAATGAAAACTGGTATATTATTATATTGTACGAACGCAAATTGGCCTCTTCATGTTAATTGGTTTTCCATCAATGATGATTTCACCTTACACCGCCAAGCGCCATCAACCTTGGGAACTAAGGTGGTTTGTCCCTAGCGAAAACAATACTAAATATTCCTATGGCGCCAAAATACCTAATGCATATTAATGCGAACTTACACAAAACATTTTGATTTGTTGGTATTAATATTATAGCTATAAATTCATTTGAAATATTAAGTATCATTCAAATAAAAGCCTATGGAAAGTTGAACGTCCATTTATATTTATAAAAACGAATAGTCAAAACCTAAGATTTAACTAACTTCGTTAAGCAAAAAAATGAAATGGAATTTAAAAGTAAAACGAATAAAAGAAACACAATAGAAACTAAACAGAAATATTTCCTTCCATTCTCCTAGAGCAAGCTAAATACCAATTTTCCGCTACTGTCCGTAAATTGCGCAGATTATAAAAATATTCGAGCGAAATCATTTAAAGTCCTTCCGAGATATTTTTTTTTTCGGTGCCGATTTCACCGTTTGAGTTTCCGAGATCTTGGGTATAAAATAAATGGCGGGGTTACAGTTAATGATTGTCCTTGTTTCTTAATGTTTAACCTTTGGGTCATTTTATTCAGGATTTTGACGTTCTTCTAGTCGTTAATTTCAATTGGTCCATTTCTCTGAAATCATTCATCTATACATATAATAAAATTGGAGTGTGTGTTTGTAATATTAAAATAGCCCTTTTTTACTCAATGCGTATGTGTGTATACACGGTACTTTTACCAAAGTAACATTTTTTACAATTTTTTTGTCTGTTTGTTTCTGCTACTCTCTGGAACGGCTGCAGTGATTATGACGGGACTATTACTGGCAGATAACTGATATAATAAGGAGGATGTATGTATTCATATTAATTAATACCAGTGTAACTACAGGCACAAGGGACATAACATCTTAGTTCCCAAGGTTGGTGGCGCATTGACGATGTAAAGAATAGTTAATATTTCTTACAGCGTCATTGTCTCTGAGCGATGGTGACCACTTACCATCAGGTGGCCCATATGCTCGTCCGCCAACCTATACCATAAAAAAAAAATAAATAATTGTATTAACTAACATGACTGTATTATTTTAAATGTTGAAAAAGAGTAACTACTGAGTTTCTTGCCGGTTTTTCTCGGTAGAATCTACTTTCCGAACCGGTGGTAGCTTCACTTAACTGTTAAATGACGATTCAAAAATGCTTGTAAAAGCCCACTTGAATAAAGTTTATTTTGATTTTTGATTTTTTGAGTAACTTAGGCTACAATAATATTTTTTTTTTATTAAATTCAAACCCGTACAAGGTAGCGGGCACAGCTAGTTATTAATAAAAATTCAACTTGATCAAAAGCATATAGTTATTATTCGATTCTCTATATCTGAAAGCATAATGCCAATATAAAAAAAAATCGTGAATGTATAATATAATAAGAGAATTCGTAAAAAATATCTACGATAAAACTCTTACCTGCAAATTTGCAAGCAGGAAGTGTAATAATTTGACGGTTAAGTCTTCATTTCTCCATTATTTACAGAACAAATTAGAAAATTAACCATAAATGTGGAACGGTCTCAGTACTCGTCTTAAATAAAGTTTAGCCGTAACTTATTATTATTATATAAATATATTTTCTTCAAGAATTTTGTATATTTAACGCATGAGTAATTATTCTAGCAATCGGTGCAACGGCAAATGTTGTATAAAAGATGAGACGAGAAAGCAGACTTCCAACACAAAGTTTCTGACTCCGTAAAGTCTATGCATGCCCAAGTTTCTTGGGCAAGGTGTTCACTTATATAACAAAACCCTTCTCTTACCTTTAGCTCGACTACGTGATCAATTTAATCTCTTATTAAAACAATTCAATAAATAAGTCTTACTTGATACAAATCTTTATTAAAATATTGAACATAGTGCTGGATTTTCATACAGGATATAATATAATTGAATGCAATACTAATAAACATTTTTTTTCATTGCTGGAAAAACGCATTACGCATTTCTCCTACGTGAAGTGGGTATGTGGGTCCCGCTGGTGCCCATGACTGTGCCCCAGTACACTGGAATACTCACTAAAAAACCAAACCAAAAAATATCTGCCAAATTGGTAAAAATACGAGGCTCATCTGATGGTAAGTAACTACCACCACAGATGAACGTCTGCAATATCTTGGGCTTACAAGTGTGTTGACGGTATTGTTCCTATCAATTTTCCTGAGTATAGAGTATATGGGCTGATAAAATAACGGTTTGCTGTTTATGAGTCAGTAAAAATAAATAATATTCACCAATTACTGCTCTCATTGGATCTCTCCTATAATTAGTGGGCTTCCCATAATATTGCTGAAATCAGATATGAATAACAACAGCTCTGTATATGACTACAGCTCTTTACGTTTATTGAATAAATATGAACTGGAACAAGCATTTTCACGATTATCAAAACCTGTACTTTGTAGTGTGGCAAAATATTTTCCTTCATTGATCAATTCACTCAATATGACTTTATTTAGTAAAATTGTGACCATGATGATTATATGACGAGAGTTTGAATAAATGTTTCTTGGAATAATGTGGATATTGTTGCAAATTTACTAGGTTATGGGACTTTCTGGGTAAGTACCATTCATCATAAAGTCTACCGCTAAGTATAAACAGTGTTCCAATTTGAAGAGTGAGAGAGTCAATATAACTACAGTGTAATATATAAAACATCTTACCCACAGTGGATAGTGAATTGGTGATGTAAGAAACGGCTAAAATTTCTTACGAGACGAATCATGTTGTAGTTAAGCTTAAGAATAGTTCCATTACGTAATAGGATTAACACCAAGGAATATCGAAAATGTACCTTAAGTGTTATACTGTTTGATACGAAATTGTGCTCATCTTTACTTACTTAAACTACAATGTGCGTTTGCCTACTTTGTAGTTTTAAGTATCTCGTATCTCTGATACGGGTCTCAGACATTTGCTTAATGGTTGACAAAGTTTGACACTCACTATCAAATATGTGACAGGTTTAATAATGTTTGATAAGTCAAATCACAAAAATTAAAGCATCTCGCTTCAGCAAATGCCACTACATAGTTCAAAAAATTAAAATCAAAATATACTTTATGCAAGTAGGCTTTTACAAGCACTTTTGAATAGTCATTTAACAAGTATATTAAGTGAAGCTACCACCGGTTCGAAAAGTAGATTCTACCGAGAAGAACTGGCAAGAAACTCAGTAGTTACTCTTTTTGCATGTAATATATCCTGCCTGGAAGTCAACAAGCATTAATTCCAGGCCATACCGATATATTTTTTACAAATGATTTAAATTTATGTATTTTTCTTGTTAAGGAAATTCCAACAGTAATCAAATGCTTTCAGAATCGTTAACGCAATATTGATTGATACTTTGTATGAGAAAATAAGGCTCTTCGTTAATTAACGCTTTTAATTTTTATAATGAGATCATAGAAACTCATTTCTTTGTAACATTATCTTAAGACATTATATTTCAAATTGATTTGCCTTTAACGTTCATAAATAATACAAAGAATTAAATATGTTTTATCCAAAAATGTATAACTCCAAGGTGGCTGGCTGACATTGTGGTCTGTCAACGCACAGCCCAAACCACTGGACGGATCGGGCTGAAATATGGTATGGTAGGTAGATGTTATGACGTAGACATCCACTAAGAAAGGATTTTGACAAATTAATATATAAGAAGGGGATGAAAGTTTGTATAAATCTTATTAGATTTTCAACTGATTGAACTGAAATTTAAGATTGGAGCTACTATGATCCCTTATTTAATCCCCCAAATAAATATATTTATATATAGAAGATAGTCCAACAAAGGTCATAGGCTATTTTTTTGCCTACAACTTGACAACCAACACTGTAAATCTCAAGCGAATCCACAAGCAACTACTAGTATATTCTAATAAAGTTATTAGTGTACCCTTAAATTCATAATAAAGGCGTACGAAGTGAAGATACAATATCATTGCGTCCAAATTAGCTTTGAGCACTTGTGATACATATATTGTTTACTTAATATAGTCACTAACGGTGTGTGGGAAACTGCTCATTTTTGTTCTCTTATTTTGTCACATGAATGAAAATCTGTAAATGAAGATTAAGAGTATAAGTATTATATTACTTATAGAGTTAGAAAATAAAAGAGACGAAAATACTCCTTGCGGTACTCCTGTTACCAGGTTGTACGGTGTAAATTCAGAGTTTGACTAGTATATCTTAAGTCAAATTATTTATTCAATAAATATTTAATTCATTTTTTAAATATTTAAGTATAACCAAAAAGATAATTTTATGTAGGCCATAGTGAATTTCTGAACATTTCAGTAGTTCGGGGTGGCCAAAATAAAATTATGTTTCACAATGATGCTCCAATCTCTCTATGTTTTGTTACAATGCCACGTAATCGAATAATTTTCTTCACGGACTCGACTAGAGTGACGAAACACTCACCGTGACAAAAGTTACCAGTAAGCGCTAGTTCTTATTTGTATAAATTATTTTCATCGGTTTTAATCATTATAATTGTATTGCGATTATATTTCTCTTTCTACAGATATAGTAATGTGGCCCTTATTATGGCTTTTTACAACAGTTTTTTGATTGTTCTATTTGTTAAAAAAAAAAACAGAAAAATGTAAACAATTGAAAACGTACTGGTTCCAATTTAAAAAAATAAAAAGAAAATACTAAAATGTAAACGGTACAAAAAAACATTTAAGATCTAAATTAAAAAAAAAAAACATCAGAATCTTTATAAATATTGATTATCTATTATTATATAATAAGCCTCCGATGAATTAATATATTTTTCCGGAGCAAGGAATTCCATCCTTTTATAAAATTCTGCACATACTTTACATATTTTCAGCTTAACTTTATTAATAGACTGGCAAAAAACAAAATATAAACGATAAAATACGCCTTGATTAAATATATCCTACTAATATTATAAATGAGAAAGATTGTGAGAATGGATGTATGTGTGTTTGTTATTCTTTCACGAAAAAACAACAACAATAGCCTGTAAATTTTCCACTGCTCGGATAAGGCCTCTTCTCCCTTTGTTAAGGAGAAGGTTCCAAACATATAATGCAGGATTGACGAATAAAAAAAAATCTCACGAAAAGCTATTGGATTTGGCAGAAATTTAACAGATAACACATAGGCTACAATTTATAATAATTTTATTTAATTTGGTTATAATATAACGCAACATATAGAGTACAGGTGCGACGCCGGGGAAGGTCGCTAGTATGACGATAAAAAGCAAAAAGAGAAATGTCACTCTTCTAATAAAAACATTTCATCTTTACACCATCACAATTATTCTTAAACCCGAAAAAACCCCTTTGTGAGTGCAAAAAGACTTGAAACAATATTTGACCCTCCACAAAGAGCGTTTACCCCTGTCTTTATTTTGAAACATTCTCTCTTCAAAGTGGCCAGGCACAATGGGTTTTTAATTTTAAATTCTTATCCCCCCCCCCCTTTCAACGTATTAATTTCAACGGTCGTAATTAAAATCTCACCGTTTACATTTTTTAACGCAATCATTGAGCGAGCTATGGGCAGCTTTGTTAATTCTGTACTAGAGAATGAAAATATTTTTTGATTACTATGTGTGTCCGGTGATGTAACAGCTGACTTCATATCTCGGTCGTTACAAATCAACCTACTATAGGTTTTGACAAGCGCTTTTGACACTTGTGTTACAACATGTTCTTTAAAATAATAATAATGTCGCATAACACCTTCTGACATTTAATATTCGTCTCATAGATTAGTTATTAAAATCTCTTTCATACCAATTTATTTAAGCAACCCGCATTGGAACAGCGTGGTGGAATATGTTCCAAACCTTCTCCTTAAACGGACAGGAGGCCTTAGCCCAGCAGTAGGAAATTTACAGGCTGTTGTTGTTGTTGTTGTTGTTGTAATGCCTCTTTTGTTTATAAAAACCAATTTAGATCTTCATTAAATATCTGATTAAAAAAAAAACTTAGCTATGTATGTTGACTTAAATACCTGGTTAATGAAAAATAAGATTTTGATGATTAAAGCGATAAGAAAATTGAACAGCTAAACATTTAATAGTATGATAAGATAGAGTGGAAAAACTGTACGTTTATTTGCATAGTACTGTACCAATTAAAATGCATATAATTAAAGTCAGGGTAAATGCAGTTTATTTCAAATAATATTTCGAAAGTCATTTTCTAAGAGCGAAGATCAAAGACGGACACTGTTAACAAGATGCGGATAAGAGAAGAGCGATCACAGAACAGGATCTTGTAGAAATGGCACCCGTAAGTTTGTATAGTGATAGTTATTTCTTTGACAATATCAGCAAAAAGTACCATAAAATACACAACTCAAAACTTCTCATAAGTAATTGAGTAATGGCTTACTCAAAATTACTTGAAAATATAGAAAAAGTTGACTGACATAATAAAATAGGAAGTGTAGTTTTTTTGTCTATTTATTAAAATATGTTGATGAAATTAACGATTGTGAATTTAAATACATTGTAATTTAAATAAATAGGAAAGGAAAATATATCTTCGATTTTCAGAATCGAGGTCAATTTAGAGAATAACAACTAAACGCAGGACTCATTGTAGTACGTAAGTCATAATATATAATTGATACGACGACAAATTCGACACGTTCGGAAATAGTTCAGGGGTAGGAGCAACGGCTTTACTTAATTTCCGAGGCATAGGGGTGTACACAAAGTTCCAGACTATCAGCAGTAGCCGTAGTTCTTGAATCCAGGTCATAGGATATGTGGCCGTGTCTATCCATATATCCACTATACCAAGGCAGCTAAATCGAGCCAACACCTAAGTTTGTTCTTATTCGAAATACCTACCTATCTTTTACAAAATTCTAGGTAACGTAATCAGTTACAAATTTATACAATAAATAATAACATTTTTTAAACTGACACAAACAATTCGAAAATGACAAATATACATTTCGTTTCAACACAACGTTACTAAAATTACGATTGTATGGGAAACCTACATGACTTTTGGGCTATAATCATTTCCAAAAAGTCCTAACGCAGTCAGAAAAACTAATAACGCTATATTAAGCATGTTCAAATATGCCTCACGAAATATTCTCAGTACAATAGCTCAGCTCCGTCAAAAAGTCGAGCAGTTGTAAGGAATCCGAAAATGGAATCTTTATTTTTATTTTCTCTGGTATCGGCATACAACAGCTGGCACATGTGAGACTTTATGTAAGGTACAATGTACATAGACTGAACATGTTTATTCGATCAAACAAACTATCAATTTCAAAATGACTTAATTTATGTATTTAGTAGCGATCCGCCCCGCCTTCACATGGGTGAAATTATATGACATCACAGTAGAATCTTAAAAGATTATCAGTGTTTCTTTACTTTACTAAATTGTCTACGTATTATATATAAAAACCTTCTTATCAAATCACTCTATCTACTGAAAAAACCGTATTAAAATCTGTTGCGTATTTTTAAAGATTTAAGCATACATAGGGATATAGGGATAGAGAAAGCGACTTCGTTTTATACTATGTAGTTATGTAGTGATAAATATATTTGTTTTGAGGTGAGAGTAATTTTATTATTCTATAAAATAGGTAGGTGGCAATAAGGCTATGATAAATGGTAACCCCTACACAAAAATAAACATCACAATAAACCATCTCAATCTTGGAAGGTCAATGGTTCCTGGACGATATACATATAAGATGTTATTTCCATCAAAAAATGAGTATACATACGTAACATAAATTTGTAATATGTGATTCTTGTAATTACCCGTGATGATTCTGACCCTTGGGATATTGGGGCTTGTACAGTTGTTAGCTATTATACAAATATCGCAGCTACGATAAGAATTCAGAATCAGATTTTCATATTCCAGGTTACTCGACACAACTATTATAAATTACAATTTTGGCATAACATTGACGAAATTCCATTACGAGAACCGATTTCGAAACCTTAGAGATAATATTACGATAATATAGCAGAGAATTAAGTCTTTCCTTCAAAATTCCAATCGTCAAATCCAGATGTTCTATATTTGGCATAACAGTGACGAAATTCCTTCACAAGAAGCGATTCAGAAGCCGAAGAGATAATAGTATTACGATAATTTCAATCGAAATTCCAATCATCAAATCCAGATGTTCTTATAAATTTATTGTTTAAAGCGTAAAAGGAAGTTATTTTAGTAAACAAACTAAGTAAAATAATGAGGCATATTATTTTGTACAAGATTATATTAATAATATAAAAGAGAGGACATAAAAAAGGCTTTCTTTTATTGGAATACTCTGAATTAAAATGGTGGAAAATAGTTCCTTCTGAGTTCCTGCCGGTTATTCTCAGTAGAATTTACTTTCCGAATCAGTGGAAGCTAGTTTAGCACTTAAGTTTACTTTAATAAAGAATATATTAATCTTGATTGAATTAATTACTGCCATAAAACGAAAAAATAAAAGTCATTTAAATTTTGATATACGAATAATAATTATTCATTCTTTGTAAATTGAACATTCTCTATTTCTAAATTTAGAAGATTACATAATGTTTTGACACTTAGGCAACCCTTCAAACCCGAACCAAACCAAGGTTGTTGTTAGCAACCAGAGCCTAAAGAATGTGAAGGATGCTTCAATTTGAAAAGGTTACAAAAGGCTTGAAAATCGTAATGGTTTTAAAAGGTCTTTATTTGCATGGTTTATTATATTTATTCAGACGTTTGTGTTTTTAGGACATTATTTAATCTTCAAATTATTAGATGATAAATGAAACAAAACTTTAAGTCAAATAATTTATTTACTTCGTGGTAGGGGTTTGAGCAAGTTCGTCTGGGTCCACTGCCACTCACAAATATTAACAATGCTTTCAATACCAATATCTATGGGTAATGATTATTATCACTGACCATCATCATCATCGGTATAAAGACTGCCATATCATATAGGATGAGCCATTTGCCAGTTGTACATACATATTCGCCAAATAAAAAAATACAAATAATTATCTAGAAAAGGACACAATAAAGATAAAAGTAACAGTTCCAAGCGTTTAACATTTAATTGGTTCACAATTAAATGTTAAACGCTTTTTCATGATTATATGTCAGATTCTTGACCAAAAAATCATCCGATCTTTTTGTATATTTTTATATCTTTTTTGTAAATATATATTTTTAACGGCATTCCCAGGGAGATGCACGCGTTGTTCTGTAGACATGTTCTGTGAAACTAAACTCCGTACTCGTTAGAATGCCTTAATTTCGAGGACATTGACTCCGCTATCTGACATCGACTCCACACCCTCCTGAGAGACGGAATGAGTATCGCTGATATCAGTAGATATTCCGATGTGTTAAATAGGATGCGTTTTAAGCATTGACAAGTCCCACATAAAACAAACATATAAGAGTCCACTTAGACAAAAATGGCAGTTGGAGCGCGAAGGACATGATAGTGAAGCAACAAAAGCGAATACAAAATCAGAAGCGAATTCAAATCCCCGAGAGTGTGTTGTGTTCTGCAGTTTTGACGTATTAACAAAAATACTCGTCGTTTCGCACTACCTGGGATTGTGTTTTTTTTTTGGTTGCTATGATTCTGCGCGCTTCATCTGCCCTTTGTATTATAATCTCAGGATATACGCATCAAAATAGAAAACCCAATAAGCCGAGTTTTGAAATTTTACGAGTGAAATACAAAGCGAGTTCTTATTTCGAAATACAGTTCGCGATCACTGTACTGAATGTAATATATTAAATGTATGCATCGCTAAAGTTTGGAGTACAATTTTTTGATGCCATTTCTGAAATTTCGTTCCAAAGACGCATTTGAAATCTTTCATCGTGAGTGAAGTGAGTTTCTGGTTCCGTAGAATTGTATTGCGATGTAAAAATATTTTCTTGGAATATATAAGATGCTTTGAAATATTATACGTTTTACTTAATCTAATAAAATATATAAAGCTTAACGTTATATATATAGTTATACATATATGTATTGTGCACCACCTATTTTTATAAATGTTTAGGACCTATGTATTCGTTATATAAAAGTATTTAACCAATTTTTTCGTACAGTAGTGTTTTCAGTTTGATTGCCTCGTTGGTTTAGTGGCTAGATCGAATGCCGCAGATCCCGAGGTTCTGTTTTCAAGGTCCAGGATAGGTAAATAATACTGACTCAAAAAAAAACTTCATATGATTGCAATGGGTGCGAAAACGGTACAGGAAGCTGGAATCATAAAAATGTTAGATAATATTCAAAATTAATGTAAAATTAATTTTCCTGTTGAAATAAATAAAAAAAAAAAATTAAAATTTTATTACCTTTGGTGGTCGTCAGAATCACTTGCTTCTTACTTATGTTGTAAGGTATGAATATGTCAAAGGCAATAGTTCGAGACAGGTTCAGCTATCCCAGTCAAATACAGATACAACCTCAACAAGGGGTTCCTACGACATGAGGCCGGAGTATCGACGGGTGTCGGTTTTTTGGAAGTTCTTTTTTTTATGCTATTGAGCTGAGATGGCCCAGTGGTTAGAACGCGTGCATCTTAACCGATGATTGCGGGTTCAAACCCAGGCAAGCACCGCTGATTCATGTGCTTAATTTGTCTTTATAATTCATCTCGTGCTCAGCGGTGAAGGAAAACATCGTGAGGAAACCTGCATGTGACAAATTTCATAGAAATTCTGCCACATGTGTATTCCATTAACCCGCATTGAAACAGCGTGGTGGAATATGTTCCAAACCTTCTCCTCAAAGGGAGAGGAGGCCTTTAGCCCAGTTGTGGGAATTTACAGGCTGTTATTGTTGTTGTTATGGTTGGTGGACGAGCATATGGGCCACCTCATGGTCATAAGTAATCACCACTACTCATAGACATTGGCGCTGTAAGAAACATTAACCATTTCTTCATCGCCAATGCGCCACCAACCTTGGGAACTAAGATGTTATATCCCTTGTGTCTGTAGTTAGCTGGCTCGTTCAGACCGGAACAAAACAATGCCAAGTACTGTTGTTTTGCCGTAGAATATCTGTTAAGTGGGTGGTACCGACCCAAACAGGCTTGGCAAGTTACTCAAAAATGCTCAAAAAGCTTCGTTTAGCGTGTTTCACGCAGTTTTATCGTGTACACTGTGTAGTGCGTGTGTCAATCGCAATTAGCCTTATTACATGTTCCTCACGTATTGTAGAAATTTACCTTGGATTAATGTTCATTTTCAAAAGTGATTACGTGTTATACATTTACATCGTAATTATTAGAATTTAATGTGCCTTCATCCAACATTGTACCGATTTTCTTTTATAATATATGTCGGCGCGAAACCATGAATTTAAGAAAAACACATGTCCAGAAATGATTATTTTAATAATTTAAAACTGTTTGATTGTTAAATTAATAATTTTATTGAATTGTGAAATGTTAAATTAGTCTGAAATATTTTAGTCTTTGTAAACAGCTGTTATGTTGAGTGAATAAGACTACCCACCTATTTATGTTATAAAAGATCAAGCGCCCGCCGGTATCGAGAGGCTTTTTTTTTGTTTTTTTTTTTGTTTTACGAGGAGGAAAGGCATTTTCGCCCCCCGCCCGGCCGGTGGACCGGGACGGGTATGTGGGACTCGACCGGGGCCATAAGGGCCCCGTGCCAGGGCAGAAGGCCCTGTCCTACCCACTAAAACCTCCTCGGGTTTCCACCGTACCGCGTGATGGAGGGGCTACGGGAACGCTAAAGCATACTTCCGCGGCCCCCCCACGGCGACCGCCGTGAGGCGGTCAAATCTTTGAATGCGCGCCCAAGGGCGCGCCTTCCTCCGTTGCCTCCGTCCATTAAACGTGACGGACTCCCCCGAGTCCGCCACTGGAGGCTGGGCGCCAAAAATGCTGACGCCCTGGTGGCGGCGGATAAGATGACAGGCTCCGCCGCCGACCACCGGTGTATCTCCACACCTATAAACGGTGGACCACCACGCATCAGATGGTGGACCACCACTCCTCCTTCAGTGCTCGTAAGGAGCCCTCCGTTTGTACATAAATATATACAGTATTGACAAAATAATTACAATATTTACATACATACATATTATACATATTTACATCTCCTCCGCTAATTGCCAGCGAGGCCGCTCACACAGTCCACTCCGCCACCGATCGGAGAAGTACTAGGAGCGACCCCGCGGCCTTCCTCCACGTCAGTCTTAGCCGCGGCCGGCGAGCAAGCTCAAGCCGGCCCCGTTGCCCAGGGTGCGCCACGAGGAGGCGACTGACATGCACCCCCGGTATCGAGAGGCTTGGTCGAGCCGTCGGAGCGAACGGACCGCCTCATATTGGAATAAATCAGATGTGTTTTTAAAGACAGCCTCGGACATGCTGCTCCGTTATATATCTTTAACTAAATTTAAGCTAATATATGTGGTTCAGTATGCCCAAGCATCTGAGTTGTCTTCAATATAGTGTGAATTCGAACGATCTCTTATCTGTACGCGCTTGAATAGACTTAAATATAAACTGTACTATCGTTATTAAAGTTTCATATCAATGAGATCACTAGCTTAAGCGGATATTTGAGAAAAACATTCTAACAAGCACACGAATGAAATCTAGCTAATGTTATGTAAGTTACATTATTAGACATACTATATCATTTGACATGTAAATGTAAAAATTACTTTGTTGCTTTGGGCTATCATATTTTTATCACCGAGCCGCAATATATAGAGCATATTGCTATGGGTGGTGGTGATTCACCATCAGGTCGCTCATTTTCCCGTCCTCTCACCCCTTTGAAATAATAAAATATAATTGTATAATATTTATTATATTGATATCAAAACAGTTTAGTATTCTGATTAAAATGCTAATCGTATTGTGGAGTTTTCACCACACGCGAGAAACAAGCATAAACTTTAATCCTCTACATGGTTAGTAACTCTTTTGTTGGGCAATGTGTACGTTTTTACGATACGATCCTAGAAACGCTCAATTCACAGGTTAGATATGCATGGGGCTGAATTTATCCAACGAATTTGCACAATAAGTTACCTAACGATGCTTTCCGTGTACTACACGAAGTAAAAGGTTGAAATAACAGAAGCTGGACTTTGACCTGTCACTAAATTTTGAACCGATCTTCAGTTAATATAATTTTTTTTTCGTCTGGGAAATATTTCAAAAGATTTTTGGTACCTGATCACGAAACCGTATAATGTGAGATCCTTACACATTGAAAGCTGCAACATCAGTTCACACTTGTAAGATGTTAGTGTAAAACTTCCTTATAACTAAGATTTTCCAGAAAAAGAAGATATATTTCAAAGTAACTTTATTACCGAACCTTAAGTGATCTATAAAGACTTATCGCTGTAAATGCCGATGTGATAAAACTCGTATAAAATGCCCTAATAAGGCGCTTCAATACCTTTTTTCAGACCTAAAAATTTACGAGTCCACTAAGAATGCTGATCGTATACAGTCATTTGTGCAAACCCTTCTGGGTAAGTAACACTCACTTATCAGATATTCTACTAGCAAGCAATAAAACAATACTTTAAGCATAATTTAGTGTTGGTATATTTTCGTTTGAAGTGTGAGGATAAAACTTATTAATAAATTTTGCGTTCGATCTCAGGGGTCAGCAGGCATCTGGAACCAGTGGATGCTACAGTATGCAGTCCACTAGACGATGCGTGGGGCCCTCGTCACACAAGCTCCAGCTGATCGTCGAGAGTCAGGTTCCGATGTCAAATTTACAGCATTTTTATCAATATTCTCGTCTTTGTACAAGCCCCCTTCTATGTTGATGATATCCCTGGAATTAGTAAATTGAAAGTATGTCCATTCCATTACCTCCGGAATCTTGTAAAACATTTAGTCCTACGCTCAGGCGTAGAGTTCAGAATGCCTGCTGCCATCCCAACGAATTAGGAATACACCCTGCCTAGTTGAGTTGCGTTTCCAATAATACTGCTGATATTGTAAACATAAATTTCTAACAAAAAATAAACATCCCACTGAGTTTCCTTTGCAAAATTTCTTTCTGAATTGGTAGTAGAATTTTTATAACCAATAACAAATTGTAATATTAAATAAATATTTTTTGTATTGGTGGTAGAGTTTTGATATCGGTAATATTACCTAATAAAAAGTTACCCACAGCACAATTAAAATGCAGTACTGTTGTTATATTTCAGTTAATATTTCTTTATCCAACCAAATCCAACCAATCTTTATGGACATTTTTGACGTTTTTGACCTTTGGACGTGACCATTAACGTTAGTTTTTCCGAAAGGAAATACCTGCCCTTTTGTTACATATATATTAAAGAAAGTCAAAAATCACGTTCCTTGGAACAGCAGTAAATTTTGAACGAAAAGAAATTCGAACCGCAATGAACTTGTGACCTCACGAATAATATGGCCCTTTTCAGAAGATTAACCAATTTGAAGGGTTCAAGAACTTAAATGTTTTCTTCGTTAGTGAAGTGAAGGGTTCAAATGAACACTTAAAATATATTTCATTAACCTTGCTAGCGTTCGAATGAGTTTAGGTTTGTCTTTCTATAAAATACATCAACAGCCTATAAATTTCCCACGGCTGGGCCTCCTCTCCCTTTAAGGAGAAGGTTTGTAAAATATTCCACCATGCTGTTTCAAGGCGGGTTAGTGAAATACACATGTGGCAAAATTTCAATGAAATTTGATACATTTTCTCACGAAGATTTCCTCACGATGTTTTTCTTCATCACCGAGCACGAGATGAATTATATACACAAATTACTGATTGTTCATTTGTTAATTAATAACACATGAACAATCAGTGGTCCTTGCCTGGGTTTGAACCCGCAATCATCGGTTAAGACGCACGCGTTTTCACCACTGGGCCATCTCGACTCGTAATTTTACAAATAACATATTTTTACACGCTACTAAAGAGTTAGTAGTGTTTAAAAATATGTTTCTATAAAATAAACTTTTAATTTTGTTCTCTTATAAGCGGCTACTCTAAGTTGATTAGTAAAAAAAAACGAAGCTTGATAGAGAATTGAGTTGCAATAATAATCTAATTGTGCTAATAACCATTAGGGAGGAGATATTTTAATGAAGTTTACGTAAACCTCGAATAATCCGAGGTCTTTATTGTTTTGTGTTTAGAAATCATTTTATTCACTGTTAAAACACACTCCTAGTAATCGAACACGTTACATGTTCACCGGAATCCACATAAGTGGAAATAATTCTGAAAACATTATTTCAAACGAACTAGATATTTCCTAGAAAATGAAGAGGCTGTTACTATTTGTATAATCTTCATTAAATCTGGCTAAGATAACTCTTGCCCTACACCGACTCCAAATATAACAATAATTATAACTACATGATATAATCGCTAATCGACTTTTAAATAGTCTAATATTTTTCATTTCATTTAACTTAGGAAGACTCTAAAAAATATGTTGAATACGCAATTATTTTTATTACTTTTTCGTGCATATTCATTTGTTTTAAAATAGTGTTTTGTTTGAAGTCGGTTTTTCTTTTTGTAAAAATTTTTATTTATTTTTTGATTTTAAGTGAAGCTGATGTTGACTAACTAATTTTTTTTAATATGGATAGATTAAGCGTTCCGTTTATATGAGTCAGAAACTACTTCGAGGACAATTTCAAAGGAAACTTGCGAATAAAGCAAAAATATACTTTCGAAAATGCGGATTTAATACGTCACGCGGCGTAAACTACAAGGATCCCTCGAAAGAGCTGTAATCGAACTCAGCAAAAAAAAGTTTGAAAAAGACCAACTATATTTCGTACATCATATGAAATCACATCACCTACACAAAATTTGATTAAAGATAGTAAGAAATTCTGCCCCATATCGCACCCTAACTGCGAGCCGTATAGGAGTTCCATCACTACATAGTATAAAACAAAGTCGCTTTCTCTGTCCCTATATCTTTAAATCTACGCAACGGATTTTGATGCGGTTTTTTTTAAAAGATAGTGTGATTTAAGGGGAAGGTTTGTGTATATAATACATGAACAATATAGTAAAGAAACACTGATAATTTTAGAAGTTAGCGATGTGATGTCGTAAATACACAAATTCTGTAGTATATTTAGTATCAGTATTGCACCCGTGCGAAGCCGGGGTGGGTAGCTAGTTGATTATAATATTCGACTATGATAATTACGTACACATAACCACATTACGGAAGGTGACTCAAATATCCAAATAACCTATAAATAAAAGATTCGACTGAGTATCGCTAACGTGCTCCTCAGAATTGTTCCCTTCCGTTCCGTTACTTTGTCATGGATCCTGTGCTCAGAACCTTACCAAACTTTCATCAAATTACCCTTGAAGTATATATTTTATAATAAAAAAAGAATTATCAAAATTGGTTAACGTGATTTTCAGTTATTCACCGATTTGTCGCGCATATACATAATGCAAATTTAAGACTTATGTCGTTTTCATATGGATACCATCATCGAAAAAAAATTAAAAAAAAATGGGACCCCACGGGAAGCACTATCTTTCAAACAAAAAAAAATTATCAGAATCGGTCTACCCAGTGAAAAGTTATGAGGTAACAAACATAAAAAAAAAAAAAAAAAATACGGACGAATTGATAACCTCCTCCTTTTGGAAGTCGGTTGAAAAGATAACAAAAAATGATCTTATCAAAATTCAGGTACAGATCAAAGTCCAGATTGTGTTATTTAATTGTCTTTCGTGTACTCGCAAAGCAAAGTTAGGTAATTTATTGTATAAATTCGTAAATGATTTTAGTTAACGAATAAATGAACGTTTTCTGTGATTTTGTCGTAAAAACGCATATTATATTATACAATAAGAGAGTTATTATGTTTAAAGGTAGCAGAGGATGAGTTTATGCTTATTCCTCGTGTAATGATAGAACGGTCACAGTTTGTTTAGATGATTAAATATTTTCAACTGAGAATCGACTATATTTCAATTTATTAATGCACATACTTGTTAATTGGTTAAATAAATAAATAAACTTCTTATGAAATAAGGAGCTCATGTTATAATTTGCCCAAATATTTATTAATACACAAAGTTTATTTATTTTCTATCATCATAGGACCTGAAACAGAGTAACTGTATGAAGTATCGTATTCAGTTAGCATGTCGAAAACCATGTTATTTTTGTTTTTGAGGATTGTTTTATTCCAATAATCGCGTTCGGCCTTCCGGACATAGAGAGCGTTTGCATCATTGCAGGTATCTATATTTAATGGATTTTTCTGTGTGACGAGATTGCAAGTGCATGGGATACACTGTGATGCATATACAATTTCATGATTAACGGTTGAGTAATTAAAAGCTAACAAACAAATTGACTTTCACATATATAATAACGGTTACCCTTTCAGTGCGTTAGCAACAACAACAACCGCTTGTAAATTTCCCACTGATGGGCTAAGTCCTCCTCTCCCTTTAAGGAGAAGTTTTGCATCATATTGCACCATGCTGTTCCAATGCGGGTTGGTGGAACACACAAGTGGCAGATCTGTGAAAATGTTTTCTTTAACTGCCGAGCTCGAGATAAATAAACACAAATTTAGCACAGGAATATTCAGTGGTCCTTGGCATCGGTTAAGGTGCATACGTTCTAACCACTCGGCCGTCTCGGCTAGTCATTTTACAAATAACATATTTTTCCACGCTACTTACTAGTTAGTAGTGTGTTCAAAAATGTCATTGTTTTTTGAATTCAGTGTAATTTTTATCAAAGGAATAAAGTCGAATAAAATTAGTTTAATATGTTTCCATTGTATGAAATTTTCGGCAACAGCAGCGCGAGAAAAATAAGTTTTTAGTTGTTTACATACTGAACAATAAGAAGTTAGTCCATATTTTAAACTTCTATATAGGTCATCCAAATTTCATACGAAGACTCACAATCCGTTGTTAAAAATATGATATTTGAAATTCACAGTAAAATATCATCGTAAATCATTCTGATTTGCTGAGCTGAGGTCGTAGCATGGTCACGTAACTCTTAATAAGCTTGTTAAACACAATAATAATGAATGATGCCTTAACGATTGTGCGTTGCATAACTTACAGAACCAAATTCTTTGGGCATATTCATCATAACCTCAACCGGCAGACGTATGATGGACAGAGACCATACTCATGTATTTCCATGTCTCTCTATTTACTTGGTAGGGCTTTGTGCAAGCCCGTCTGCGTAGGTACCACCCACTCATCAGTTATTCTACCGCCAAATAACAGTACTCAGTATTGTTGTGTTCCGGGCTGAAAGGTGAGTGAGCCAGTGTAACTACAGGCACAAGGGACATAACATCTTAGTTCCCAAGTAAGGAATAGTTAATATTTCTTACAGCTTCATTGTCTACGGGCGATGGTGACCACTTACCACCAGGTGGCCCATAGGCTCGTCCGCCAACCTATACGATAAAAAGAAATGTTCACAGGGACCGGTCTTGCACTACCCATATCCACTAGCTTGAAATGGGTAGCGCAAGACCAGACTGGTGGACTACTTTTAGGAGATTTGTTTTGCCTTGTATTGTGTTTTACATTGTAGACACTTGCCCACACTACGTTTTTCAGGACAAGTTTACGAATACAAAATGTCATCATGTTATAACTATCGATAGAATCAATAACTAATTTAATAATCTCTCGTTTTTGATGATTAAATCTCGATCCGAAGTAAAAGCAGGTCTTATCCCCTGGGCCTCTCGCCTCAGCTTTCACTGGAACACTCTTGCTTCCGTACACTTAGCTGGTTAATTATACACAAGCTAACTAAAGTGCACTAATATTTATTTTTTACACAATGTTCTTAATTCAAGGAACTTCTCAATTTCGAAACACCAAATGTATGCCAATGAATTCTGACCAAATTTAAATACAAATATACGTAAAATGACTATTCATATTGTTGGTTCGTAACTTGTTATAACTTTAGATTTTACGTTATGAAATTGTTGCATAAATGCAATGCAGCAAAACGCAAACTCAAAATTAAACTATAATGCGTTTGTTTAATCTTCAACGCGCTGTAATTAATTCGCGTCTAATAACTTTAGTGCATTATATAATAATAATTTACTGTTAGCGAATCTTTTGTATAATCCAAAATTTCATAATATGCGCTGATATTCTAGACTTTGGATTATTATACGTTTCTTGAATTTTTTATGTGGTATTTAACCTAAAATATTGATTTGTGTAAATTGAATCTTACATGTTGAATTACCATTATTTGCACAGATAGCAATATTTCTTTATGGTTTGCTTTGATTCTAGAGCACAAACAAGAAGTACTGTAAACGAAAGCATGTGTTTTAAAATGCATTTTACTTTTACATTCTTAATGGTGTTGCAAGAAGCTCGCTACTTATCCTTGACTTTTAAGATATTTTATTTGACAACATATCAAAAAAAATTCGACATTTATTTTCGGTTTCAATAAAATACAGATCATTAATACATTGTTATGCTATTAAGTTTCGATGAACCAGTTGTTAAAAAAAATCTATATATTATGTATAGTCAAATGATCGCATTCAGTTTTTGGAAGAATTTATATCATATAATTGTGTAGGTTGATGCAATTTCAAAAAATACTGATGGTTAGTGGGGGATTGTCCTAGATGATGACGCTGTAAGAAATATTAACCATTTCTTACATCACCAACGAGCAAGCAACCTTGAAAATGATGATAATGAATATGATGAAATGATATAATCTTTGATCCAGTACCCAGACTAGATATCGTAATCCTAACACTGATTAATATTATTACTAGCATCATAGTGATATAATGAACTGTCAATTTTTAACCTTAACGACTGTCAAATGGTATATTTGAGAGACTTGTCCAAAAATACGTTCTTATTCTGAAACTACTTTCATATTTACTGTTTCGATTCATATTTTTTCCAATGGTTGTATTTTATCATCATCGGTGTTAACATTAAATATAACGTACCTTTATTGGGTAACCCTTGGGCCCTTTCTACTTATGCCGAGATGTCGAGTTTGCTCTGAGCTTTGCCCTAACGTTCCCTTAAGGGCATAATGTAGGTTGAAGGTACGGTTATAGCTGGATTATATGAAATTGTAAGCAATAAGAGAATTTTCCTCGGGATAAACTTTGGTATAAGTGGATTAACTAGGATTTTAGAGCCTGGAAACAATGTGAATCTTGGAGAACTCTGGTTATATTTTTTAAGGAATATTTAATGGATTGATTGCTTTGAGCTTCATTCTCTATTTATTGCTTAATTGAAAGATAATGTAAAAAATTTGCAAACAAACTACGCAACGGATTTTCTTTAATAGTAGAGTGATTCGAAAAGAAGGTTTTTATACATGGAAAATTTAGTAAAGAAACACTGATAATTTTAGAACTTACTACTGTGATGTTATATCATTGCACCCGTGTGAAACCGGGTCGGGTCGCTTGTTTTATTATAGAATGAATTGTAAATGAGTATCAATAATATTTATTAACAAGTTGCAATGTTGGCTTCATGAAAGAAAATAGGAATTTCCTTAGCAGAAATATTTTAATTCAGTATTCAACGGTCTCACATTACCTGTCTCATTTGTTCCTACAGATTAAAAAAAAAATTGTATATACAAATTGTTCAAAGGCTGTGTATAATATAAATAGACTTTTAACTTTGATTGCCAAAATCAATGATTTTTTATTATTTACAATAAAAAGGTCCACAGCGCCTTCCTAAAATAAAAATTAAAAATAAATAAAACACGGGTAAAAATGAACAATTAATTTTATTATACTTGTATGACCTTATACTAAATATTACTTATTATTTACAGATATTAACAATTTTGTGAACTTGTCCGTTTATATCACAAATAACATGTTTATTTACAGTGTTATGATAGACACTTAAATACGATATTTTAATAAATATAATAATTTTAAGTATAAAGAACCGTGCTATGAGATCTTCGAAATATTTAAATTATGAGGCCAAATATTTTTGGGTACGAAGTAAATTTCCAAGGTCGAATTTTTGTGCAATATTTCTAAGAAATTATTTTTTTGTAATACACTCAAACATTGCTCAGTACATTGCTGGTATTACTACAGTAGAACGGATAAACGGACATAGACTGGTCCGACAATTACATACATTAATTTTTTTATATGACGCTTAGGCCCGCTTCGGAAAATTGGCGTATCGGTTAATCGGCGTTCGGATAATCGGCGTTCTACTGAAGTATGTATGTGTCATATATTGCTACTGAATTTTAATTCAACTAGTTCATAGAGTTGCAATGTATTAACCACTTTCGAAGCTAGTGACGAAGGATTGTAATGTATCGAATATTATTGAAATCAGAATAGATATTAAATGAAAGCTTATTTTAAGGGGGATTTTTGAAATAGTTTTTATAAACAAATTTATTTTACTTGATCAATTACTGTATTCAGGTCATTTAAGAGACGGTTGACAGTTTATTTCGTACCAATAAGGATTGGCAGATTTTGATCAGACATAAAGTGTTCCTTCATAACCAAATATGAAATTAATTCAACATATAAATTAAGCAATTGAAAATTCAGTGCTTGCTTGAGCTTCATGAGTTCGAATAACTGGGTCATTTCGGTCAGTTTTTCCTATAAGACATTTATCCTAATAAACCACCGAATTTTACCAGACATCCAACAAATATACGTTATTTATAGATGAGAAAATACGCCAATCAAAAATGTTTTGACGTTACGATGTATTATATCTAGAAGGAAACAAATGGAGTTCGGCATTTCAATGACACTTGGTAATATTTTCTCCATTACATTTCCAGATAATATTTATTTCTTTGGTTAATTTGTCTGAATTATTATTGTAGTGAACACAGATCTGTAATAATAATTATCTGTGTATTTATGTATCTGTCACCTTAATATGTTCCAAACCCTCTCCTTAATGGGAGAGG
Source organism: Vanessa cardui (assembly GCF_905220365.1). NCBI lineage: Eukaryota > Metazoa > Arthropoda > Insecta > Lepidoptera > Nymphalidae > Vanessa > Vanessa cardui. The sequence continues at coordinate 1,608,269 of NC_061144.1, read as the reverse complement.
ATGCCTTAGCCCAGCAGTGGGAAAATTACAGGCTGTTTGCCACCTATCACCTCAATATAAATAAAATATGCCATAATTTCGCGGCTGAAGACGGTGTGTGTTCACGATATACATTTAATGTTACTTGTTAATCGATCTTACATGTGAACATTACAATTATAATAATATTTAACTCAATAATAATAATAATGTTATTTTTATAAATCGAAGCAGAGAAATTTGCTCATGCAAATTCATTATTCCAACTTACTCCCATAAAATATACAAAACTGCTATGTGAAATGACTTTCTTGTCACTTTCGTATAATTAATACGTCTTCTAAAATTTGCCAAATTAGTTTTTCGAGACGAGATTGTTTTACATAATTTGTGTCAACGATAAATATTTTCTTTGGAGCTCAAAAGTGATTTTCAAACTGAAGTTGTTTCTGAACGCCCATTAAGTATTATATTGTCATATAAATAATTGTTTAAGACCGAATCGATTATAATCAACGGAGCGTCTGGTTGATACCGTTTAGTTTTGAAGTATAATTATTGTTATTGATGATTTCTTGTCTATAAACAATCCCAACAAACCAGTATTTCTCATGAGGTATTTTAAGATTATTTTTTATCTTAAAAAATGGGAGCTATTTGCCGACCAGTTGGACTATTTTTGCCAGATTATTGCTATTGGTTGAAGTTGCTTTACTGAATCGAAATGTAAAAACTTAGTTAAAAATATCGGGACCAAGTTGATAGCTGAAGTTTCGGAGTCTAATCGATCGAAATCATTGGCCATTTGTTTATGCCAATTAGTGAAGTAAGACACATCAAAATTTTATTTTAAGAATGGTAATTACTGAACAATACATTGATACTATGCCAGACACCTTCACACAATGCCTTGACTTCAACTGTACATAATATACAGAGAAACAGAGAGGTTGAACATGCTGTCAAAACTGTAAGTCTAAAATAAAATCGGTTGAGGAAAATAGTAATTGTTTTCGAATTCGTATCTCACATTCCATTACTTCAGATATAGACAAATTTTACGCATCCTCTATCAAAGAATCTGAATAAATTGCTTTGGCATGTCAAACGATAATGATTATAATGAGCAATTGTTTTCAATGTTGTACGGAAAATTTCACGTGTACGTTCTGTAATGGTTTAATGAAATAGTGCCTACAATTCTTTGAAACGAAATATTAATGGCCAATTATGTTATCCTAGTGGAGAATGTTGTTGATATAATTATTAAACAAAAAAGTTTAAGATATTTCCTTTGTTCTTTATAAAAAATATGTTTGTTTTTCCTAATAGATTGAGTTTTTTTAAGATATGAATTTGGTGTAACTTTCCATACGGACTTGTGTACAAAGCCCTACCAAATATTTATCTCAAGAAAGTCAGGCCGATAGTTTATACTAATGAACAAGATAGTAATTAACGAATAGTGCTCAGTGATTACTATCTGCATATTGATATTTCTGGTAGATGTCTGTGATGACCTACTGTTTCGAAATATATCAGTACTCTGTGTTAAATAAATTATATTCTTTTATGTCACTCTCAACGATGATGTTAAGTGATCATTATCACTTAGTGGCGCTAGAATGTTTAAACGCATTCCCAAGTTGGAATACAATATTACTAAGGTAATATTTAGGTAAATAATATAACTGACCAGGTGGGATTATATTAAACTCTACCATTAGGTAAATTAGTAGGAAATGTTCAAAAAATGAAATTCTTCCACAGTATGTTTTTCACTTGCAAATTTGTATCCAGATATAACCGAAATAAATATCTGAGGTATTTTGAAATTTGTAAGTTTATCGCTAATTAAATTTCGAATGTCACTTTGAATTATTAATTATGGTATTAAAGTAATACGAGGATGAATTCATGCCATCACTTGCTTAATTTTTTTGTCATCTACTATCCGTGCCTAAGTCCAATTAGGCTTAAGTGGAAAGACGTATATTATAAATGCATTATAACTAATTTAAGTTCATGTTATGTTATGATTTTGCTAACTAGAATTAGGTCTTGTCTTCTGTAAAGGCATTCTCTTTCACATATGTAGTGTTATGGATTTATTCCACAATACTACATATGGATTGATGGATAAAAAATTGGCAGTATTCGATCCAACTACTAAGATTAATTATAAACATAAATTAAATATATGAAAACTCAGCGGTGCTTACTCAGATTCCTATTCAGAATATAGCCGACTTCTATAAGCATTTAAATCAAATAAATAATTGTAATCTTCACGTTTTACAAATCAATGAACTTATCATAATTTCATTTAACATTTATCAGCACAATATTCTTAAAAACAAAACAGTAATTATTTATAACATTTACATGGAATAATCCTTAAATTTATTTAACACATTGTCATACATACAAATTGATTTATACGTACATATTTTATTATCTGGTTCTATGTCACAAATCCGTGTGTTCTTAGTACATAAAAAAAATACATTCGTAGTTCCTTATTTATTTTTCAAATGACTTGGGAGCTGAGGAGTAATCTTCTGTTTTATATTTTCATATGCAAAGTGGGTATTCAATTTTGGTTAATAACGTTTATTTGTTTTTGCATTTAAGCAATTGCTCATAATACTGTTTGTATCTAAGGTTGATAATCAAAATTAAACCAAAATATGGGGCACTCATACTGTGTACATTAAAATAGATATAGTTTAGTTTTAAAAAGTAAAAATAGTTAGTACATTTGCTTATGTTATTAGTTGCATCCATTTGATTAAAAACATTTTTATCACGAATTCGTAAAAAAAAACAAAAACATATGTTTCAAAGAATTTTGCGATCTACTATTTTGAAATTAAGCTTTTAACGATATTAGTTAATCGATACCTCTCACCCAAGCCTTCAATTTGACATACGTATATATTTTTAATCGTTAAATATTGGTAATCGTTAAAAATAATCTGAGTATCAAAATCAGATGCCGTATAAAAATAATACATCTTTTGGTGTTTTATCAAGTTCAAAGTACCTACTGTCTTTTGATAAGTAACGATCTGTACATGTCCCTCTGCTGGGTTAAGGCATTCTCTTCCTAGGAGAAGATTTGAGCTCATAATAGATCGAATGGGGTGTAGTGGACATATGTAGTAGAATTTAATTTAAATTAGACACATGCATGCTCATGCTTCTTTCCAAGGCGCACGAGATGAATTTTATTCACAACTTTCTTACATTGATATTCAATGGTGCAAGTCTGGCTTTGAATTATATACTTATGATATATTAAAATAATATTTATTGGATCAAATCGCCTGGATGTAGATCGGGTTACAGGACAGATTGAAGAATAATCGTAAATAAAAGCATTTCAAGTATGTTTATTAACAGAGCAACGGTGTCAGTCTTTTGTCGATTCTTATCGTTGAAGACTACTTTCTGAAACTGTTGTAATATTTTGTTACAAAGTTTGAATAAAATACATGTGATTTTATTTGTATCCAAAATCATTGTTTCTTATATATTTCATAAAATTTCTATTATATCTGGAAAGAGTTAGTTTTATGATTATTTTCGTCAGCTCCCAAATCATTTTCTAATTAATATGTTGTATTAATATATATCGTGTTTGAATGTGCTCTTAGAATTAAATTTTCTTAATATATTCACATTGAGATCCTAAATTTTTATAACGGTATATTATAATGATATTAAATAAAATCTTACTAAAATTCCTTTATTTGATTTTGATTAAGGCGCGAAAATAAATTTGAACACATTTCGATTTAAAAAAAATAACTATAATTCCTAATATGCAAACATATTTATTTCATAATTTATTGTTCAATTCCATAATTCCTACAACTATTAAAATCTTAAGAAAAAGAATAGTCCAGGCGATAGATCGACAAAGTTATCTTGTCTTTTGTCCAAGAAATAAAAATTGTCATCATATCATGTGACAAAATATCCTAATATGACGTCATATGAAATATCACTTGGAATATGACCAATGATTTCTCAACGTCTTCACTTAAAACGTGGCTCGAGTCATGACGTTTCGACGTCTCCGAACTCTGAATGTCAGCTGGGATACGTGATACGAAAGTGAAATGAGGGTCTTCTGAAATTGCTAAAGCATGCATGAAAATCTGCATATAAATAGGCAAGAACCAAGATCAATATTAAGTTGACCAGCTTTAGTTATCAATGAAAATATTTCGCAAACAACTTAAAAACTTCAGCACATGAAATTCATTTAATTTTAAATAATAATTACAATCTTTGTGAACACTATCCCTACTAATTTAACAATACATAATGAATGGTATTATAAAGAGGTAAAGTTTTGTTCGTATGTAGTCTTCGGAAGTATTGATTCGATTCTAAAAAAATATTGGTTATCTCGAGAGAAGAGTTATGTTTATATCTATCTCACCCTTAACATCAGTCATCTTTACCGTTAAAAAATTGTTGCTATTATTTATGTATAACCAATTATATCATTTATGTATATATTCAATTGTATTTAAGTTCCAATATAGAAATATTTTGTTATATTTTATCGGTGAAAAATGTAATGATTCGTCGTTCAAAATATTCAACATATTAAAGTATGTTCACATTATTCATAATTATTATTTTGAAAATCGAATAATTAATATAAACTTGATTCAGATAATAATGATGACTAAAACATTTTCATTGTGTGATAAAAATGAAAATAATATTCAATGAATTCCAAAATAAGTTTCTGCTCAAAAGTGAAGCGTGTCAAATTTAATTTCACGCGAAAATCATTCGTATAAGCTACAGATTAGGGTACAATTTACTTTAATTAGTCTCTATTGTAATTGTCACCGTATAATTAGGTTGAGGAAAGTCAGGACATAGATTAATCTTCTGATGTTGACCTGAATGTAGCTGGGTGATGAGGACTGCATCGCTGCGGGATTTTCACCTGAGAACAAAGGACATTTATTAAATTTGTTTTAATATGTAATTGAAATAACTATATGAGCGTAGAGAACAGAGACTCCGTTGAGCTTTAAATGGCACAAAATATCGGCTGTTCGAATATATATCAAAATATTGCAGTTTTAATCAGTAGAAATCCCATAATAAGCAAATTTATCTTATTTTGGGATTTATGGCGCCAATAGACTAGATACATTTTTTAAATAATTCCCCAGTGACCATTAAAACATTAAAAGAGCTGAAATGGCCCAGTGGTTAGAGCGCGTGTATATTAACCGATGATTGCGTGCTTGGCGGTGAAGAAAACCATCGTGAGGAAACTTAAATGTGTCTAATTTCATAGAAACTCTGCCACATGTGCATTCCACCATTGGAACAGCGTGGTGGAATATGTTTCAAACCTTCACCTCAAAAGGGAGAGGAGGCCTTAGCCCAGCAGTGGGATATTTACAGACTGCTGTTGACCATTAAAAGGGTTAACATTAAAGCAAGTACGAGTTACATCCAGCTTGTTCAGTGTGATTATATAAAATAAAAATCTATTTATAAAACAAACAAAGTCATTGTAATAGAATTATATTGCACGCTAGATCGTAAAAGAAAATATTTTAAATGGATAAGAAATTATAAAACCACATAAATAAAACTATATACCCGTTGAATAAACTCAAAATTCTATTCCTTGGCGAAGCGGTCTTTGCCCAAGAATGGGACGTATATGGGTAGCCGCCTTACTTTACTGTTATAACACAATTATTTTATAATGTAATAGTTTTCCACGAAGGTGCCGTGCGGTTCCTCAGAGCAAAATAGAACCATCTTATCTCGAGCCATGAGTATCGTAAATGCCAACTAACGGAATTTTTCTTAAGCGCTATCTATAAATACAGTCGAGAATTTAAGGCTCAACTAATCTTGGAAAAGAATATTTAGTATCAAATAATTCCAATAAATAGTTTAGAAGAGGTTCGGATGCCTTTGAAAATTTAATTTTTTCAAATTAATGTTGTATAAAACCTTATTGGATTGGACAAAGGTCCAATCATTATAAAGATAATGAATGACAATGGTTGACTTACTAAGCCTATTTTCTTAGCTACTTGCGCGACAGGTACATTGTGTACGTGGGCCAGGACGGTACGAGGACCCGGAGGGAAGTGTACTGCGGGGCTCCGCAGGGATCGGCCCTAGGACCACTCCTGTGGAATCTCGCATACGATGCGGTTCTGCGTGTCGAGCTCCCCGCAGGCGTCAGCGTGATCTGCTACGCAGATGACACGCTGGTGCTGGCATGCGGGTTGAGCTTTGAGATGACCAGACGGCGAGCCGAGCTCGGAGTCGAACTCGTTGTCGCGAAAATCTGCGAACTGGGTCTTCGGATAGCGCCGCATAAGACGAAGGCGCTATGGTTCCACAAGTGGCCGGTGGGCCGGGAACCACCCCGTTCGCAGAACATTCGCGTAGGTGACTCAAACGTCCAGGTGTCCAGGTACATGAAATACCTGGGTCTTGTCCTGGACGGTCGCTGGAGCTTTGAAGAACACTTCAAGCTCCTGGTCCCCCGGATCGAGAAGGCAGTGGGTGCGTTGCACAGACTGCTGCCTAATCTCGGGGGACCGAGGGAGGAGATTCGCCGCCTCTATGCTGGTGTCGTGCGATCGATGGCCCTCTATGGGGCACCCGTTTGGTCACACCGACTGATGGGCACCCGCCGCTGCAAGACTAAGATCCTGAATCTGCAGCGGAGAGTGGCCATCCGCATGGTGCGGGGATAGGCGTGCTTTCCGCCGTTGGACATCCTGGCGGAGAGGGACGCGAGGGTCTACAACCAGACTCGCGCCCTCCGTCAAAGCGACGGAAGTGCGTCATACCCTGCCAGCGTCCTCGAAGCGCTCAGGCGGCAGGAGCAGAGAAGGGCACACACGACGTGGTACGCCCGTCTCCGCGGAGATCGGTACGCGCACAAACGCGTCGTGAGTGCGATCCTGCCAGCCTTCGAGGCCTGGATGCGGCGGAAGTGACGAGTCACCTTCCGACTTACACAGGTGCTGACCGGTCACGGTTGCTTTGGAGAGTACCTGTGTAGGATCGGACGCGAGGCGACGGCGGTTTGCCACCACTGGGGGGCGGACCAAGACGATGCCCAACACATGCTAGAGGCGTGTCCCGCGTGGACCGCGGAAAGGCAAGTCTTGGTCCAGCAAATCGGGCGAAATCTCTCCCTGCGACCAGTCGTGTCGGCGATGCTACGCAGGGAATCGGCGTGGGAGGCCGTAGTCAACTTCTGTGAGACCGTCATGGTCCAGAAAGAGACTGCGGGGCGGGCTCGGGAGAGGGCCGATCCTGCCCGGCGGAGGCGACCTGCGGGTCGCCTTCACGGCCTCCAAGCCCCAGTGCCCGGGGCGGAATAAATAGGGCAATCCCTCCGGCCGTGGGTGCGTGAGATGGGGGTCTCACGCATCCGTTTTCATACGGCCGAGAGGAGGACCGCAGTCCGGTATGGCCCCGGACTGCCGGTGTACGCATCAGCGAGGGGTGCGGGGAGGGCGAGACCATCTTCGCCCTCCTGAGAAGGGCTCCGCAAGCCACGAGCGGAGCAACGCACGGGAGAGGCCGCGGACGTGCTGCGAAAGATCCCGTAGCCTCTCCGTTTTCCGTG